>NC_085867.1:45283114-45285614 GCF_034702125.1 Engraulis encrasicolus
ACAGGACACCTGCACTGCAACACACACACATAAAGATTACTTCTTTAATTGAATTGACAATTACATTACATTAGGGGGGGGGTGTAAATACCAAATACCACAATAGCCCTGATTTTCTGATGCTACCACATGTTTGAAACACTGCTGTGTAATTTAAAAAAAAAAATCTTCCAAAAACCCCCCCCTACCCCAGAAATTACTTTTCCCACCCAAAAACATGCGTTTTTCGCCTATTTTGTCAGTTTATCCACGGTTATCCAAGAACTACACATGAGTATGTTCATGATTTCCCATTTAATAGTCTAAAATGTGTGATGCTATATCACAGTAGAACTTTGAGCTATATAAATACAATGTCAAGGTCATAATAGAGGTCAAAGGTTACAAAATATCGATTTTTAAGGGGAAAATACGTGCTTTTCAACTGCTGTTCCAGTACAATGCACTAATTATTTCCCATATTAGCAATTTTATGGTCTTACATGTGGCATAGCATATCACAGTTGTACTTTGAAATATGCAAGTGCAATGTCAAGGTCATAATAAAGGTCAAAGGTTACAAAATATTGATTTTTAAGGAAAAAATTGTGTCATTGGGTTGCTGACCCAGTGCAACACACAGATTATGTTCATAATGGTCCATTTAATGATCTTAGGTCTTTGAACTATGCAAGTACAATGGGTCAAGGTCATAATACAGGTCAAAGGTTACAAAATATTGATGGGGGGTGCTATTTTCAAACCGTTTTTCACGAAAAAAACAAATGTCAAAATGAATAAACCTGTAATATTAACACACTTTTGATCTAGCTCTTGACTTTTCTAATCATAAATATTTCTAATGTGTCACAATAATGTGGTGTAAAGAACAAAAGGGACCTAAGAGACAAAGGTCAAGCAAGTTGGATGACCCAAGTGAAAACGATAAATCAGTTAACTTTATGTGCATCGCACCAATTTCAAATCAGATCTACATGTTGCTACTATGCTTAGAAAATTGTAATGTGTGTTTATTATTACGGGCCAATACCCTCTTCCATCATAACTGAAGTTTCACATGTGAAGAACAATTAACAACAACAGCATCAATGTTACCAATGGTGAATGTGCCTTTCTTGATGTTTTTTGGTTCATGCAAATTGCTCTTTGCCTCTTTGTAAGCATAGGCTTCACTTGTGGATACCAGGCCCTCAAACAGACTTCATGAAGACTATTTCTGACCAGTTGAGCAGAAACATACACATCAGTACCCTGCAAACCTCATTTTTCAGGGCTCTGGCAGTGCTTTTCCTGTGCCACCTGTCCCAAGGAAGGAGATGGTGATCCCACTTCCAAGTTTTAAAACAGTTCTAGTCTCCTATACGTCCCCTGGTGTAACTCGTCCATGCTCTGGACACTCTGCTTCTTCACAGCACACATTGATGTGGTATCTTGGATGAATAACAGCTGAGCAAATTTAGTGGATGATAGACACCAACCCATGGTAACTCCAGGGATGGGACATTGAAAACATGCATGTGACCAAAAAACAGCCAGAAAGGATGGAAAAAGAGAGATAGGCTGTGCCACCACCTACAGGATAACTCTGTTTTGGGGCTTGTTTATATTACCTTTACCATTTCTACCCACTACTGTATTTGTTAAATTTGCACAACAGTAGTCAAATGGACTCACAGTGTTGCTTCCTAACTGGACAGGCTGATATCACAAAAGTGATCCACACTGATCATTGTGACATAAAAGAGACGCGCAGAGCCTATGTTTCAACCTAATTGTCCTCAAATTTGTAATAACCTAGTCTTAATCTCTTATATAAGGCTCTCATGTCAATGTTGTTATGATGTAGTTGAGTCATTCCAGCAAAGTCTGATTGGGTCTGAACTGATCATGGAATGTAGGTGGGCGCATCTGTACAAAGAGGCTATATTCCATGATCAGTTCACATGATTTTTAAGCAATTTTCAAAACATCAAAAATAGGCATTTTAAACCATTTTCGTGACCTTTGACCTTAAGTAGGACTGACACTACACATTTTGCTGCTCACTTACAGTATGGCATGGTACATGAAATACCAGTCAATAGCCCAGCATGACCATATTTCAATTCTGCACTCCATAAAAGATGGGGAACCATGGAAAAATGGTAAAATAGGCATTTAAGACCATATTGATGACCTTTGACCTTGAATATGACCTTGACATTTGACTTTTTTTTGCTCAAAATACACCTCCAGCATGGCATGCCACGTGAAATGCCAGTAGATGATCCAGCATGGATATATTTTTACTCTGTACCTCATAAAACATTGAAAACTATGGACAATTAGCACAAAAACAGGCGTTTTGGGGGTTAAAAAGTAATTTCTGGGGTAGGGGGGGGTTTTCGGGCTTGATTTTCAAAATTTTTACATCAATGTATTCCTAAGACATGGTAGCATTAGAAAATCTGGGCTAAAGTTGAATCTGAACATTTTCATGAAATAACACCCCTTAGCTGAC
>NC_085867.1:45290614-45305614 GCF_034702125.1 Engraulis encrasicolus
GTGTTTGCGCGCACGCGCATGTGTGTGTGTCTGTGTGTGAGAGTGTGAAAATTGCCTTTGGCTGAATGTATGTACGCATGTGTGTGCTATATGATTAATGTGGTAAATGGTAAATGGACTGCATTTATATATGCACTCCTTAGAGCACTCAAAGCGCTTTACATTGGTATGCCTCACATTCACCCATTCACACTCACAATTACACACCGGTGGCCGTGGCTGCCACGCAGGGTACCACCCTGCCACAAGGAGCAACTTGGGGTTAAGTATCTTGCTCAAGGACATAACGATTGAGTCAGGCCGAGTGGGGCTCGAACCTGCAACCTGAGCTACCACCGCCAATATGTGAAATTATGTGTGCAATGTCTTGTGTATTCTGCATTCATGCATGTATGCTACTGGACACCTTAAATTCCCTCAGGATTAATAAATGATACTCTCTCTACTCTCTACTCTACACACACACCAGGCCCTGCATCCAGCCACTGGGGGAGACAGACAGACAGAGATGGCACACGGAGGAGGAGGGCACCACAAGGGTGTGTGTGTGTGTGTGTGAGTCCCTGTGCCCCCTACCCGGTCTGTGTGTCTGTGTGTGTGTGTGTGTGTGTGTGTGTGTGTGTGTGTGTGTGTGTGTGTGTGTGTTGACCCTGGTAATCAGCCAGCAGTAGAGTACATCAAGCCACTTGGGTAGCAGGACAGAGTTGGCACACGGGGGCAGGGGACACAGGTAGACAAGTAGACAAATAGACAAGTAGACACGAAGACACTGGTAGACAAGAAGACAAGTAGACACGAAGACACTGGTAGACAAGAAGACAAGTAGACACGAAGACACTGGTAGACAAGAAGACAAGTAGACACGAAGACACTGGTAGACAAGAAGACAAGTAGACACGAAGACACTGGTAGACAAGAAGACAAGTAGACACGAAGACACTGGTAGATAAGAAGACAAGTAGACACGAAGACACTGGTAGACAAGAAGACAAGTAGACACGAAGACACTGGTAGACAAGAAGACAAGTAGACAAGTAGACACTGGTAGACAAGAAGACAAGTAGACATGAAGACACTGGTAGACAAGTAGACACGAAGACACTGGTAGACAAGAAGACAAGTAGACAAGTAGACACGAAGACACTGGTAGACAAGAAGACAAGTAGACACAGGTAGACAAGAAGTCAAATAGACACTGGTAGACACAGGTAGACACTGGTAGACAAGAAGCAAGAAGAGTAAAGACTCTCTCTCTCTCACACACACACACACACATACACACACACACACACACACACACACGTAGTCAAGAAGCAAGTTAAAACTCACACACACATACACAGGTAGTCAAGAAGCAATTAAAGACTAACACACACACACACACACACACACACACACACACACACACACACACACACACACACACACACACACACACACACACACACACATGGTCAAGAAGCAAGTAAAGACTCACACACACACACACACACACACACACACACACACACACACACACACACACACACACACACACACACACACACACACACACACACACACACACACACACGTGTAGTCAAGAAGCAAGTTAAGACTCTCACACACACACACATACACACACACACACACACACACACACACGTAGTCAAGAAGCAAGTTAAGACTCTTGTCTTTCCTGCCGTTCGTGTGTGTGTCCCCTTGCCCCAGTGGCCAGGTGTGTGTGTCTCCTGCCCCTGTGTGTGTTTGTCCCTGTGTCCCCTACGCAGGGTGTGTCTGTGTGTGTTTGTGTGTTTGTCCCCGTGTCCCCTACGCAGGGTGTGTCTGTGTGTGTGTCTGTGTGTGTGTTTATGCGTCAACACTGCTTATTATCTGGGGAGTAGAGTATGCTGCATTTCAGGTTTGGACCGAGACAAGAGACAAGAGGCCGGACTCCAAACAATGTAAACATTCCTCTACGCTTCAGTGGGCCTGTGTGTGTGTGTGTGTGTGTGTGTGTGTCTGTCTGTCTGTCTGTCTGTCTGTCTGTCTGTCTGTCTGTCTGTGTGTGTGTGTGTGTGTGTGTGTGTGTGTGTGTGTGTGTGTGTGTGTGTGTGTGTGTGTGTGTGTGTTAGACCCTCAAACAAAGACTGTGTCCTCAGGCAGGTAGAGCAGGTGAGAGGTGTTTTGTTCACCAGGCGACGAGACGATGACGTCAGAGATTCTTTAAGTATAGAGATATGCCAATGTAATAGGTTGCTATGGGCACCTAACATGACCAGGTTCCGGTCTGCCTAAAGGGGCGTGTCATAATACTCCTAGCATTGATTAGAACAGTCCTTAGGTCTGCCTAGGTCTGCCTAAAGGGGGATCCCCCCCCCCCCTGCAATAATAGAACCCGGAAACAATGGGCCAATGGAACCTCTCTCTCTCTACTCTCTCTGATGACGTTGTGCGAGATCAACGTGGGGCTCGACTGACTGGGGATGACAGATAAACAGCTGTTCACGGCGGCTAGAGGAGACACATGGTGCGCCTGAAGTTCAATTTTACTCTTTGGAAATTAGTACACTGCACTACGGTTCGACGAGACTAGCATCCCGTCGCACTAAAATAACGATGCATGCACTTTTTGGGCTATGTTATGGAGCTATAGTGCCATACCGGCGGAGTGATCTACACTAGAAGCGCACTGATACCGTGCATTCAGACAGTAAATACACAGAGTAAACCAACGAAAACACTCATTCTTGTGCGTGATTGTATTCTCAAACACTTCAGCTACGGTTGTGCAAGGTGTTTCAAATCAAGTCCATTTGTGAGTGCGGTGAGCACTCCGAGAAACCATCCCCAGTCAATTGAGCCCCACGTTGATCTCTCACACCGTGCCCATAGAGCTTGAAAGTCCCGCCCCTTAGTTCCGCATTTCACGGGACCTAAGCTGACCATCTAACAACATGGTAGGGAGTAAATATCTTCCGATCTCAGTCATTACATGCGCTGGGCTACAAATATGCTGTTTAAGAGGCTAGATAAAGATTATTCATGCAGAAGTATCAATGTTTTGTTCCGAGGCCGTCTGCATGAAAAATGTGAAGAAACACAGCTTTCTAAAAAGTTTAGGGGTTCGTACGAAAAATTAAACAAAAATATCAGAAACAACATGTGTGGAGCTCGTGGCACAACTCGAAGGGGATCGAAATATCATTTTAATGTCGCCATTGGAATACATGCTACGATTTTCGGCTAAAAACGTCGTTGAGGTCCCATGAAATCGGGGGAAGTGACGTCACTTTCAAGCTCTATAGACACCAGAGGTGCGTTTCTCGACAACGTCATTGCTCACTAAGTTAGCAACTTACTTGGTTGCAATGCAATTCCCCATTGGCAACCTAGTAAGATGTTAACTGTTAACTGGTCGGCCTCTAAACATTGTAAACATGTAACATGATGCAAACATTCTTATCTGCTTCAGTGTGTGTGTGTGTGTGTGTGTGTGTGTGTGTGTGTGTGTGTGTGTGTGTGTGTGTGTGTGTGTGTGTGTGTGTGTGTGTGTTACACCATCAAACAAAGGTAGGTAGCAGGTGAGAGGTCACCAGACGGTGGGTGACGTCACTTTGTTGGAATCCCACCCTTACCTCTCCCTACCCACACACACACACACACACACACACACACACACACAATCCCACCCTTACAATCCCCCTCCCACACACGCTCATTCTCTCTCTCTCTCTCTCTCTCTCTCTCTCTCTCTCTCTCTCTCTCTCTCTCTCTACCTTGTGTTTGTGGGTGTGTATGCATGAGCCGCAAGCATACTAATAGCATTCTCTGCGTGTTCTCTGTACTTTTAACAGCAACCGGTTGGTAAGGAAAAATCCCTTTAGCGAATAACATGGCAAAATACGTTGGTCAAAAATATAAGACTGGCGTTACCCACTGATATTCACGTGTCCCACTCCCAGCATTCCTTCCTCATTTGTAAGAGATACAGCACAGAGTGTAGTAGAAAGCGCACACATCCAGCAGAAAAGCATCAGCAGGTGCCAAATCAAAAAACTGTCACATGTAGGAGCGGGAAAGGATCTGCACACTGCTTGCAAAAGACTTAATTTATTTGGAGCAACGTTTCGATCATAGATCTTCTTCAGGCATCAGCATCAAGATGCCTGAAGAAGATCTAATAAATGATCAAATAAATGTCAAATAAAGTCTTTTGCAAGCAGTGTGCAGATCCTTTCCCGCTCCTACATGTAAAAGATACAGCACAACCATATGGGCGTGTTCATTAGTCACAACATGATGATAATAAAGTAATGTGGTCAGTGACCTTCGATATCAATCTCGCTTGTGTAGCGTAAATATGTTGGTAGCAACATTGTATTTATTTTGTTGTTTTGTTGAGACCAAATTATTAAACCAATCACTCTAACCTGTTTTTTAGCCTCCTCCATAGAATGCGGGTGTTCGCTATAAATTCCCTTATTTGAGATGGGCCCGCGGAAACCCCATTGCATGGACTGCATTTATAGAGCGCCTTTTCCTTTTCCTTTTCCTTCAAGCACTCAAAGCGCTTTATACCTCACATTCACCCATTCACACTCACATTCACACACAGGGTATCACCTTGCCACCAGGAGCAACTTGGGGTTGAGTATCTTGCTCAAGAACACATTGATGGGGTCGGGCAGAACGGGGCTCAAACCTGCAACCTTTGGGTTGCCAAACGGCTCCTCTACCACCTGAGCCAACACTACACGTGATTGGTTCTTGTAGTGGAGTGGTGCTTTGTGATTAGTCAGTGTAGTGGAGCGGTGCTTTGTTATTGGTCAGTGTGTACTCACTTAAGGTCTCTGGTGTTTTGTGATTGTATAGTGTGACAGTGGTTTTGCGATTTGTCAGTACTGCAGGTCTCTGATTGGTCCTTGTACTAGAGTGGTGTTTGTGATTGGCTAATGTTTTATAGTGGTGTTTTCTTATTAGTGTGTGGTGTGTCTACTTACTGCAGGTCTCTGATTGGTCCTTGTACTAGAGTGGTGTTTTGTGATTGACTAGTGTGTTATATAGTGGTGTTTTCTGATTAGTGTGTGGTGTGTCTACTTACTGCAGGTCTCTGATTGGTCCCTGTACTAGAGTGGTGTTTTGTGATTGGCTAGTGTGTTATATAGTGGTGTTTTCTGATTAGTGTGTGGTGTGTCTACTTACTGCAGGTCTCTGATTGGTCCCTGTACTAGAGTGGTGTTTTGTGATTGGCTAGTGTGTTATAGTGGTGTTTTGTTATTGGTCGGTGGTGTGTCTACTTACTGCAGGTCTCTGCCGAGTGTCTTGGCGAAGACGTGCAGGAAGTGGTATCCCCCGGAGCCCAGGTAGAATATGGTGATGGCCGGCAACACCTGGTACCATGGCAACCCCAGAACCAATCGGAAGAGGAAGAGGAGCGCCGTGCAACACCCCAAACGCATCATCCTGATGGGCGGAGAGAGAAAGAGAAGGGGGGGAGGGGAGGGAGAAGAAGAGATCAAGTTACCAAAAAAACATGGTTACATTTTCAGTCATCATTAGGGCAGTAACTAGCCTGATAAACCAGCCTAAATGTGAGACCGGAGTAATTTAGTCTGGCCCCGATGAACGACACCTCTGAAGATTGTTGATGAGAACATCCTGTTGTTTTTTCAAACCGTGCTGGCGCTCTGACCAATCGGCAATCTTTGCCGTTGATGTGCTTTCCCAATGGTGTTGCGAGATTTGTCGTCACTCCCTCAAAACCCTGCCCGCTTTGATTCAAAATAAATCTCTGCGTTGTGATTGGGTTTGCCAGACTCAGGGCACATTGTTCAAAACGTTCTCAGATCCGAGGCCAGACCCACTCGCAGCTGAAAAATGTTCGGCGTCCAGCGGGTGGCGCTGGTTTACCAGGCTAGGCGGTAACGGTATTGTATTGAGAAACTGAGAAATCATGATACACAGTAACAAGAAGGCAGTATCATGACCCTTTCGAGTTCTGTTACCCTTCAGTCCAGAAAACATCCACTTGATATGATGTGATAGTGCTTCCCAGCGTTTTTTTTTTTTTTTTTTTACTTATTAGTAAACCAGTTTACCTTTAAACTGTAATAGTTTATCTATAATTTATTTTATAATGTTATCAAATGTGACGATAACAGAGAGCGGGGGGGTCAGTGTCAGTGAGCAATGTGTGTCGAGCTGTGCCTAAAGCAAAACCCATTCCTAACCCTAACCTGCCAGTGAATAATGTGTCAGTCCACCAACCTAAAACCATAGCCTTCCTTTGGCGTGCCACTTCTGCATGCCACATGCCACTAAATCATCCAACTCCTACTGGATTTACTTCAGTGCCAGGGACAGAACATTTGAATGAAAAACATTTGCTTGACAATATTCTCTCCCTGGCACTGGACTGGAGTAAATCATACACCCAGATTGGTGGTAGGGATGCAAATTATCGATTAATTCATTAATCATTAGTTGATAGCCTTATCGATCGACTTACGATTAATTGATAAGCGGCGTTTTCCCCCTGAAATCTCAATGTTTCTCGGAAAAAAACTACTAAATCTAAACATTTTAATAAGAAAATGAGATAAAATACCACATTTAAGTTAATTCTATTTCAATTCTTTAATCCAAAGGTGATTTAAATATTCCCACTATTCACACCCCTCTTCACACACACACTCCATTTCACCTGGGTCTCTTGTCAGTTGTATTATCGATTAATTGTGATTAATGTTTTTTAATCGATTAATGGATTGATCGATTAAAGTCGATTAATCGATTAATCGTTTGCATCCCTAATTGGTGGCAATCAGGACAGTTTCAGAAGAAAAATAGCAATGCTGCTTTGCATTTGTTTAATTTTTATTTTGACAAGTTACTGTCCTTTTGTCTTCCATTGTTTATGAAAGGGTTTGGTATGAATGTCTTACGAAACAGTCATGAATCCTTCATGCAAAGTGTATAACAGCTGCTATGAATGTGTTATGCAGCGACACGTCAAGTAAAGTGTAAACGATCATTTTTAGGTCCAAGTCAAGTCAAGTCAAGTCAAGTCGGCTTTGTTGTCAATTTCTTTACATGCCCTGGTCATACAAAGAATTTGAAATTACGTTTCTTATTTTCCCATGCAGACATAGACATGGACTTAGGTGTGGACATAAACAAATGGTTTGGGAACCACTGCTGCAGTAGAAGATACGGACACTGTAGTGGAGAACTGGAGGACTTCACTACTTAACACTGCAAGCACAGGGAACAAAGGAGTGTTTTACAGTGTGTGTGTGTGTGTGTGTGTGTGTGTGTGTGTGTGTGTGTGTGTGTGTGTCAGAGGGGATCCTGCGCTATCTCGCCATTCTGGGTTCGAACCTGCGGCCTACAAGTCAACGCGCCAGTTTCAGCATGGGAGGCACAGCACTGTACTGCTGAGCTAAAGGTCCACACCAATACCTCAGCGCTACCGATACTGTATGACCGCACAAATACACCTACCGCGACAAGAGCGAGGCGAGCGGCGGAAGTAATTGACTTTGTAATGAGTTGCGCGACGAAAGCGATTCTGGAGACTAGAGGCGATTTGCGCGACGAGAGCGACAGTTTGAAGTTGAAATCCTTTCAACTTTCTATGACGCGGTTCGGCGACCAGCCGCGGCAGCCAATGACTGTATAGAGGTCAGTGACCACAAGCAATGGGAATGTTTGAATGCTTTGCCTTCTGCTTGTAACGGACATACTGTAGTCGCTTGAATCGCCGCTTGAATCGCATCGCGCCTGGTCTATTCGTGCGGTGAGGCTTCGGGAGACAGGCTTGCTAACGTTCTACTGCACCACACTCTGCTAGTTGGCCTCCGTTACATGAACTAAGCTTATCTCAACTTTACTGTCTAGGAGTCTTTATCTAGACTCACATCTCACAACAATACACCTCCGATATGACAGATAATGGATTTGAAATGATAGGTTTTACGAGATGTGTGTCTGTATGTCTGTGTGTGTGTGTGTGTGTGTGTGTGTGTGCGTGTGCGTGTGGTGGGGGGGGTTATGAGATGTGCGTGCGTGTGTGTGTGTGTGTGTGTGTGTGTGTGTGTGTGTGTGCTGTGATGTGTTTTATGAGATGAGTGTTACAGAAATGTGACCTTTGGCCTAGTCCTCATGTTGTACTGAGCAGACTCTACCATGGAGATTACATCACACACACACACACACACACACACACACACACACACACACACACACACACACACACACACACACACACACACACACACACACACACACACACACACACAAGACTTGAACTTGAACCCGGGCACAGGGGCCCAACAGCCAAGAGACCCTGACCCTGACACATGCACGAAGCATGACTCGGTCACCACTTTTTGCTTTTCGAATAGCCAGGCACGACACAGCTAAATCGAAAAGCAAAAAGTGGAGGTTGAGTCGTGCCGTGTCGAGCTGTAGGCCTACCAGAAAACCGGCAGTGGAAAAGACGCAATAGTGTCTTCAGACATCTTGCCTAATTAGACCCTGACACTTTGGCCAGAGATTCTTTATGTATATAGAGATATGCCATTGTAATAGGTTGCTATGGGCACCTAACATGACCAGGTTCCGGTCTGCCTAAAGGGGCGTGTCATAATACTCCTAGCATTGAATAGAACAGTCCTTAGGTCTGCCTAGGTCTGCCTAAAGGGGGATTTTCCCCCCTACCTGGAAACAATGGGCCAATGGAACCTCTCTCTCTCTACTCTCTCTGCTTTGGCCCTGTCCTGGCTCAAGTGGTTTGGCACTGCATTGCTACACCGGCGACTCAGGCTCGATTCCGGCCCGGTTCCCTTGCCGACCCTCTCCCTTTCCCCTTACACTTTCTCTCCCTCTCCTGTCATGAATAAAAGCCTAAAATATCTTTAAAAAAAAAAACAAAACAAAAAAAAAACGTTGAAACTTTATGGTAACTACGGAGGGGGGCCTCTTATTTTCTGTTTGGCCCAGGGGCTCACGGAGTAATAGCTTGTCCCGGACCGAGGCGCTCCGACTTAAGAAAGCCTACCGGAAACTCCAACTCCCATTGTCATTTTGACACAGCACTCCACAGCACACAGGTGCTCACTGCACACAACCAAATTGCATTTATGCCTCACCCGTCGCCTGAAAGGTAACAGTGCAGCGGGAGGGTACCATAGTCATGATGATGAAGGAGGATGGGGGAGAGCACTGGTTAATTACTCCCCCCACCAACCTGGCAGGTCGGAAGTTGAACCGGCAACCTTTGGGCTACAAGTCTAATGCCCTAAACGCTTACCACAATCTCCTCATCCCCAGACAGAGGTGCATGGGCGGGGTCGGACGGTCAGCTGGCTGGTGGCAACCAAGCCGCTCTTACCGGGTTTCATCCCCAGTCCAGGCTAGGCCCACGAAGCGAGGCGAGGCGAGGCAAAGTGAGGCGAGGCGCCACCCAACACCCAACACCGCTACGGTTCAGCATTTACTTATTAAAGAGCAGTTGAGCAGTGGAGAGAAGAGGAGAGGAGAAGAGAAGAAGAGAGGAGAGGGGAGGAGATGAGAGAGGAGAGGAGATGAGAGGAGAGGAGAGGAGGAGAGGAGATGAGGAGAGGAGATGAGGCCAGAGGAGAGGAGAGGAGAGAGGAGAGGAGAGGAGAGGAGAGGAGGGGAGAGGAGGGGAGGGGAGGAGAGGAGGTCAGAGGAGAGGAGAGGGGAGGAGAGGAGGGGAGAGGAGAGCAGAGGAGAGGAGATGAGAGGAGAGGATAGAAGAGAGAATAGGAGAGAAGATAGCACAGGATGGGAGGGCAGATGAGAGGAGAGGAGAGAAGAGGTGAGGAGACAGGAGGAGAGGAGAGCAGAAGAGAGGAGAGGAGAGGAGAGGAGAAGAGAGGAGAGGAGAGCAGAGTAGAGGAGAGGAGAGCAGAAGAGTGGAGAGCAGAATAGAGGAGAGGAGAGGAGAGGCTAGGAGGACAGAAGAGAAGAGAGGAGAGGAGAGGAGAGGAGAGGAGAAGAGAGGAGAGGAGAGGATAGAAGATGAGAAGAGAGGAGAGGAGAGGATAGAAGAGAGAATAGGAGAGAAGATAGCACAGGCTGGGAGGGCAGAGGAGAGGAGAGGAGAGGAGAGGTGAGGAGACAGGAGGAGAGGAGAGCAGAAGAGAGGAGAACAGAGGAGAGGAGAGGAGAGGAGAGGAGAAGAGAGGAGAGGAGAGGTAGAGGAGGAGAGGAGAGGAGAGGAGAGGAGAGGAGAGGAGAGGAGAGGAGAAGAGACAGGACAGTGCAGATCATAGTGGTGTACTACTATGGTAGTTAAGTTGTTTCAGTGTCTATCACAACATACCAGTGGCAGGGCAGAGCCTGCTAAGGAGCTACGGCCAGATGTTTCAAACCTTAAATTGTAGAGAATGCAGTTTGAGTTTGAATGCAGATGAGAATTGAGGCCCCTTTTGGGCCCCTGGCCCTGGGCCCCTATCATCAGAGGAGAGGGGAGTGTCGTATTTAAGGTGCTGTTTCCACGTAGCTGGATATTTTTATATGTGGACATTTTTTTTCTCCTGGTTGCATTGGTTTTGCATTGGTTTTGGCCTTCCGTTTCCACGTAGCAGATATTTAAAATCCAGGTTTAAAAAGCAGGAGAAAAAAAATATCCTATTTAGGGGGCTGAAACGCATTTGTTACAATGGAGGATTTATTTTTGTCCAAATGTTGCGTTTACACCTAAACAGGAGAAAAAAATACCCTGCTAAAAAAATATCCTGCTACGTGGAAACAGCACCTAAATCAGGGGTGGAGAACCTAGTGTATGTCTGTGTGACGGAGGTCATCTTGCACCTGTTCACCCCCCTCGGGAATCGAACGTTCGACCTCGTCAACTACAACGGTCCGGCAATGGGAGACACAGTACGATACCGCTGGACCAAGAGACTAGTCTCCCGGCCCAACGGCATCGACACTGTATGAGGCTTTGGGAGGGAGGTTTACCAACGTTCCACGCCAACTCTGCTAGTTAGCCTCCGTTACACTCCCCCTTAAACCTCACTCCCATCCGGGTAACGGCACCACTGTGGCGGAGGTCATCTTGCACCTGTTCACCCCCCTCGGGGATCGAACGTGCGACCTCGTCATCTACAACGGTCCAGCAATAGGAGACACAGTACGATACCGCTGGGCCAAGAAACTAGTCTCTTGGCCCAACGGCATGAGACTGTATGAGGCTATCTGAGGGAGGTTTTACCAACGTTCCACGCCAACTCTGCTAGTTAGCCTCCATTACATCTGGAGGGGAGTCTTATCCAGACCCACGATAATAATTTCAATGTTATGCAGTTTCACATGAAATGTAACATGTTTAGTAAAGAAATTTTAGGAATTACATTTGCAATGCAATTAAGTTATAATTTGTAGGGGACCTAGTGAAGGTGGGGTCTGTTATAAATGTGGCCGCCTTCAATATAGGCCTGAAGTGCAGGCAGGGGAAATCCTGGTTTGTGTTCATAGTACAGCCCTTGGAGGACAGGAGGACCCTCGACAGTTCTGACACAAACACACATATTATTATTTGGGCCGCACTGAGGGACTCCTAGCACAGGACAATAACCATAAATGTGCTTAACATCAAAACAATATTCATAAACATGACAGCCGACTTTCCATGATTTGCTAAGACTCTCGTCTGCTATAGTCTCTGCTCTATGTCAAGGGCCGTCCTCGAGCCAGCTGGCGACGGCGACGGTGACAGGCCACTTTGAGAGAAGAGGGGAATCCACGCGACGCGCACCACCCTTCCCAGTCACCGACCAGCAGCACTATTTTAATCCACGCGGGCTGCTTGCCAGCGAGCGAGCGCGAGGAGGAGGATGACACGCCACGCCACGTCTCGGAGAGAGAAAGAGAGAGAGACAGAGAGGATGTGTACGTGTGACTGACGGACATATTTGATGTTCAACACAGATGATCGGAGAAGCGAGGCGAAAACATAGCGGGATAATGTGCCGTAGCAAACGGCCCGGAAATGTTCACATCACCGCCATGCGCACTCGCAGCAGCTTCCCTACTGCGCGCACACACACTCACACACGGCTCCCCCCACTGCAGTAGAGAGGCAGGCGGAGTGATTGGCAAATATGCGGGAGGGAGGAAGCTCAGCTCAGCCCACAGCGCGAGAGGAGCGCATCATATCATGCCATGTGCGTACTAGACCGGACCGGACCGAACGCAACACCACGGGTCGAGCCGATCACTAATGCTACAGTAGACATAGGCATACAGGCCAGTCAAGTCCAGTCGGCCTTTAATTCGGATGGCCAAATGTATCGCTGTTTCAACCAACATCCCGATATATCCCAATAGCCTGCCCCTCTTTTAGGCCATTTCGCTGAGCCTGTAGATCCGTATAGCACTGTGTGTGTGTGTGTGTGTGTGTGTGTGTGTGTGTGTGTGTGTGTGTGTGTGTGTGTGTTTGTGTGTGTGTGTGCTATGCGTGAGTGGTGCTATCTCTGTGCTGGTGTGGGCGAGATAGCGAACCAACCCCTCCTTTGTGTGCTGTGCTGATGCATGTGCGTCAGTTACGCTGTCATCATCATAAGGGGCTAACGGTGCTGGTTCGGTTCGGGTATAGAGTTCCAGACTAACGGAGCGGGCGCATCCGAAAGGCAGCGAATGCAGCGGGAGCTTGACAAGGTTGCTAAAGGACAGCGGGGAAGGGGGACGCTCCTCTGAGCAAACGGCTTTTGGCTGTAAACACTTGCCAAGACAAGAGGCCGGAAACGGACCTTATGCAGAAACACACACAAAAACAAACGTCTGTCATCCTCGCGCCGTTAGTGACATACCTGCTCTCCCCGTCTCCAAACGCACGCGAATGTGACTCTTATTCCCCGAACAGGAGCCTGTGCCGTTACAATTCCGCCTTGATCGGCTTAGCGGAATAGCTCCAATCGCTCAGGCGTTTTCTTGCGTTGGTTGGTTAGCCTACACACACTCACACCACACCACACACCGGTCTTCAATGAAAGCAAGCGAAGGCGCCCTTCCTTCTCTCACTCCTGACGGCTCGTGGCGATAACGGCTGGCTGTGGCGCGCGGAAGGTCTCGAGACTTTGCCCCCGTTAAAGGTTATTTCATCTCCATCATGGTTATCGCTCGGGATCATTTCTCCTCTCGCCTCATTGTTACGGCAGGCCGGGCTCGAGCTCTATGGCTACGGTAATTCAAATGACCTTATAATTTTCTTAGGTGAGCCCGCCCCCATACAGTGCTGTCCTGTTCATCACCGGCACTGCTGTGCGCGTTAGTATTGATTGACGTGTCATTAGAGCCAATCCGGTGGCCCGTAGCGCATCGTTTCACCCCGGAGAGGAGGGGCCTGCTGCTTCAGAGAGAACTGTACTGTCAAGGAAATGCGGTGCGCCTGTAGCAACCCAATGTAAGTAGGCTGCCGGATGTGAGTGCCCGGATATCCGCCCGAGTATTTACGTCTATTTTACCTCAGCTACTCGATTTCGGTCGTGTATTTACGACAGTTTAACATCAGCTACTTGATTTCGGTCCGATTTGAGTCTGACTGAAGATGGAAGGGAGGTGCCGTGCGTAAAGAGCCCACAGCACATCGCCGTTTCGGCGACACCAGAGAGTTCCTTGATCTCCCAGTCAAAATAATTGGCCCGGTGACCAATAACATCAAAATAATAAAACAAAAAATAGTAGGCCTAAAATGAAATTATAACTTAAAACCGAATTGATTTGGGTGTGAAAATTAAACTGTCTCAACCGGGCACCAAAAGGGAATCCATCAAAAGATAACGGCATTACTTTCTCGTCGACATTATTTTGTTTTTATTATCCAGGAGGACTGAGCTGAAAACTGCAGCAGTCACCTTGCACCGTTCTAGCTGCTCTGAAGCACGTGCGTGTCTCATCCTGCCCATTCGCAATGTTAAATAAAAAGTTTTGCACAAGACTATTGCCTAAAATAGATGCACTGTCACAGACACTGGCCCGTGTCGGAAGGCATTAAAGTCACGAGTTTACCAAGAGTAAATGTAGCTAGCACTCGGGAAGTTTCTGAATTTTACTCCTTACATTAGTGAAACATAACATCAGGATATCCTACAAGTTAAAAGAATATCTGGGCATAGCCTTCTCTCTGAGTTAGAAAACAGCAGGTATGCCGCATATTGTGTATTATTTGGTGGTGCAATAACAACACCCGAAACCATGCCGCATATTGTGCCATATTATTGGTGATGCCGAAACAACAAAGCCAGATTGGTGACTAGAGCCTGCCTAGTAGGCTACATTTAGACATAGCCTACTCATTTGATTGTGCCATTTAAAACTGTCAGTGCAGAATTAAACTGGGCGCTGAATATAAATATTGGAGCCATTCTCCCTCCGTGTCTAGATACAGTCAGAGGCGCGCGCGTACGCTCTTATTTCTGTAGCCTATTATATGAAAATATCCTAAAACGGTGACAACATCAGAGGACCTTCGTGGTGGAGGATACTTACGGGACACTCTTAATATTATTGAAGGGACAGACCATGCTCGATAGGCTACTTTACCCGGTCTAAATGTAGCACTCGAAAAGTTATTCATATTTTGCAGATTATTTGGTGATGCCAACCACACGTGAAACTAGGCACATTGGAGACTACAGCATTAGACTACATTTAGACATAGCCTATTCATTTGATTGTGCTACGTAAACTTAAAAGTGTCAGTAGCCTACAGGATATTGTGCAGATGTGTGTGCGCGCGCACAACTAATTTCTCTCCCACCTCTTTGCTCATCAAGCCTCCCATCTCCAAAAAGACACGGGCACTCAGGATAACTGTTTACACGAGATGTCTAAATAATGTGATGCACGTTCTTCATGACATGGCATGGTTTGTGTGCGCGCGCACAACTAATTCTCTCCCACCTCTTTGCTCATCAAGCCTCCCATCTCCAAAAAGACACGGGCACTCAGGATAACTGTTTACACGAGATTTCTAAATAATGTGAT
>NC_085867.1:45315614-45340614 GCF_034702125.1 Engraulis encrasicolus
GTGTCATTCAAAGATGTGTGTGTGCGTGTGTATGTGTGTGTTCACTCACTCGTTCTGCAGCTGTGCGATCTGGCTGTCTAGCTCCGCCCCTTTCTGCCTCAGTTGCTCCGCCTCCTGCTCAGGAGAGAGCTGCTGCGCTGCGGACCGCTGCACCTGACACACACACACACACACACACACAGAGACATAGCCTGGTGAACCAGCGCCACCCGCTGGACGGCAAAATCCACATTTAGTCTGGTTTATCAGGCTAACACACACACACACACACCAACACACACACACACACACACACCAACACACACACACACCAACACACACACACACACCCACACACACACACACAGACACGCACGCACGCGCACGAACGCACACACACACGCGCGCGCGTCGCACGCACACACACCAACACACACACACACACATGCGCGTGCGCGCCCACGCAAACACACACACACGTGCGGCACACACACACACACACACACACACACACACACACACACGCGCGCACAAACACAGATAGATAGAAAGGTGAGGCAATAAGGACTGGAGATGGCAAATCCCAATGTTGTAATATTGCAATTCATAGGTCAGCAATGCACTCATGTAAAAAATGTTGTAATATTGCATGTCATAGGTCAGCAATGCACTTGTGTAAATTCTGTTTGAGTTCTGAAATCAGAGGTTTAAGTTTGACCTCTGACCTCATTTGCTACACAAACTGAACACACACACAGACACAGAATGGTCAACAGGCCATTCATGAGGCAGACAGACAGATGGTGTGTGGTGAGACAGATAGGCAGATAAATAGGCAGGCAGACAGACAGGCAGGAAGACACACAGACAGACAGACGGACATACAGACAGACACACACACAAACAGAGTGATGTAGAGAGACAGACTGACAAAGGGATAGACAGAGGAGACAGACAGGAAGACATAGAGATGTGGGGCCTTATTTATAATGGGTGCGTACGCACAAAAGACTGTGCACGCCAAGTTCACCGCAAGGTTTGGTATTTATAGAAAAAGAACTTGGCGGTAAACATGCGCAGCTCCACGCAAAGTTTGACCCATGAGTAGGCCCTAAACAAAAGACCAAACGTGGAAAGCGCGACCTCGGGAGGTAGCTGGAAGAACGACCCGAAATTGGTAGGAGGAAAAATCGGAGTTCACGTGTCACGATAGCCACTTTAACATTAATCCAGTTCGCAACGAAAAACGTGGTTGTTTGTTGTTTGTTTGGTAATGGTGGAAAATACTTAGTAGGCCTACCTGGCCTATCCATAGTCACATGCATGTTTTGTAAGGAAGTAACCGACGCTTCAAATTTTATATTTAGGGTGCATTACATTTGGAAATACCCTACATTTTGTTAATCACTCACGGACGTTTCCAGTATTTGTAGGCTACAATCATTTGTGCGTTCCGACTCTGCAAGGAATTACGCCAACATTTAAGCCAGTTGCAGAATCATCTGCTCGAGTCCCAAGTGCAGCTGTACTACTAATAGAAAGGTAATGGTTGATTTTCTCAGCCATTCGGCATACAGGCAAGCATACAGCCAAGTGCCATACTGATGGACAGCTTCGTTTCTCTTGTTGCATGCCATTTCTTTTGCATGCGGTTCGTCAGCAAATAAGCAGCGGTGTGCATTTCTAAGACAGCTGGCCTTACTGCTAATGCACGTTTATAATACACACATTAAATAAATAGGCCTACAGACTAGAAAATGCCCATGGATGTCATGCTGTCTGTGGATGTGTCGATCGACAGTTGGGGCGTAGCTTTGAACTGAAAACAGACAGCTGCGTGCAGTGACCAACAGTAAACCCAGTACATATGAGGTGCGATGAGACGGCGAATAGATTTTCTACCGGTGAATTTCACATGGGGACATGCCATGTGAGATGTTTCCTTGACGCAGCTATTTTTCCCCTTGTTCACAACTTAATTAATACTGCATGTCCATGACCTGGCAGGTTCATGTCCATGCCATCCTTTTTTTGTTTGTTTGTTTGTTTGTTTTTACCTCTGGTATAGCGTGACCTTTGTGAACATAATCATCCCGTCGCTGCAGTTCGAGGGATTTTGTTTTTTGTATAACTTCCCAAACTTCACTGCTCCACATTGCCCAACGTTCTCTAGGCCTATCTAATAAAACTCTTTGCTCCACATGCAGTAAATAGGCTCTCGTCTGCTTTCCGCACTCCGTCCACAGATATAAATATTCATTTTGGGCGTTTCACTGAATATTCATGGATAATTATGGTGTGTTCACAGGTGCGCACATGTGCCGCAACTTCAGAGTCAGTTGGGATTTATAAAGGGAAATTGACATGGAACGTGCGTGCGCCATGCTTTATAAATCTGAATATTTTCTTGCGCACACACATCCTGAGTTTTCCGCAAAGTTTCATAAATGAGGCCCGTGGTGAGGCAGACAGACAGGCTGACAGACAGGCAGATATATGTACAACCTAGTGAGACAGATAAACAGACAGACGGATATAGTGAGACAGATAAACACAGGTAGACAGGCAGGCAGACAGACAGGCTGACAGACAGGCTGACAAGCAGGCAGAGATATGTACTACCTAGTGAGACAGATAGACAGACAGAGGGATATAGTGAGACAGATAAACACAGGTAGACAGGCAGGCAGACAGATAGACAGACAGACTGACAGAGAGTCAGGCAGGCAGGCAGGCAGGCAGACTAACAGGCAGGCAGGCAAAGAGACAGGCAGACAGACAGATAGACAGATAAAGAGACAGGCAGGCAGGCAGGCAGACAGACAAAGAGACAGACAGGCAGGCAGACAGACAGGCAGGCAGACAGACAGAGAGAAAAAGAGACAGACGATGGTGTGTGTTGTACTTACTGGTGATTTAAAGCCTGAGTGGACACCTCTCCCTCCAGACAACGGAGTCCTGAAACACACACACACACACACACACACACACACACACACACACACACACACCTTATCATGGTAGGTATTGAGTAAGACTAGTAGATGTCTGTGTGTGTGTGTGTGTGTGTGTGTGTGTGTGTGTGTGTGTGTGTGTGTGTGTGTGTGTGTGTGTGTGTCCTTTGAGAACATGAGGACATGATGATCTGAGCTGACACATTACTGTCACTGGTTGAGACACGCAAAACGAACAGCAAATGTCAGACATTGCAAGAGAGCCGCTGTCGCCATCAGTGTGCGTGGGTGTGCGTGCGTGGGTGTGCGTGCGTGTGTGTGTGTGTGTGTGTGTGTGCGTGTGTGCGTGTGTGCGAGCGAGCGAGTGAGTGAGTGAGTGGGTGAGTGGGTGAGTGAGTGAGTGAGTGAGTGAGTGAGTGTGTGTGTGTGTGTGTGTGTGTGTGTGTCATTGCAAGAGAGCCACCGTCGCGCCAGTCCAAGTGCCAATGCCAGTGTTCTAATCTGGGTCAAAGGTCAGATGTGGCCTGCGGTGGAGCAGAGGTCACTGATCAAGAGGTTACTAGAGGTCAAGTGGCTCGCTGAATCAGACAGCAATACCAGCTAGATACAGCAACACAGTCAGATTCAAAACAATAACAATGTATTACTGACTACTTTTATTATACGATTATTGTATTACTAAATATAAGCCTACTACTATATGAAAATTAAAAGAATCAAACCATTCCAAGCAGCATATAAAATGGCAATTAATATAACCAATTAAATGTTAATTAGCCTAATGTTAAAGAACACACAATTGTGGCCTGGTTGTCCAATTCATAACAACCACATTTTAAGGCTATGATCTAGAACTGGGATAATTGGTATGGTAAACACACACAATTCAAAGAATAAGTGGGGGGATAAAAGGACCAGTTCAGTCAATTTCAACATGCAGTTGTAATGCTCACACTATCCTGGACTTGACAGTGCCTGAGGTTTTTTTTTTCTTCAGCCTTTTCCGAGATCCTTGTCATTGTAATGGGAGCAGCGCTTTTGATTACATTTAAAAAAAACATTTTTATTCCCAAAAACATCCAAAAGGTTATACAACATCAGCAGACAACTAGCAAACAGCGGTACTTTTTGGGAAAATATTTGGAGTAGGCCTATGTTTATTTTTTAAAAAAATGTAAACAACCGCTGCCCCCATTAGAATAGCTCATATCTCGGAAAGGGCTTACCTGAAAAATGTGGCATCACCGGGTACTGACAAGTCAAGGGTAGCGTGAGCAATACAACAGCATATTGAAATTGACTGAACTGGTCCTCTAAGCGTATACTGCATCAGGTAATGGTATTCGGAACATATTCCAATTTTTTTTAGCTTGCCTTGCCACTCATTTGTGCTGGGGTTGAGTAAATTTTGAGCTAATGCTTTTCGACCATCACATTTACAAGGGAGTCACCGTCAGTGGCAATGCCAGTGTCCCAGAGGTTACTAGGGGTCAAGTGGATTGCTGAATCAGACAACAACAACAACAACTGCTACACTCAGGGCTCTGAATTAACTTTTTTCATCGACAGCCAAAATGGCTAGTAGATGTTCATTTTACTAGCCAAACACACACTTACCCATGGGTCAAAGTGGCTAGTAAATTGGTCTTTTCTACCAGCCAAACTGAAATTTCACCAGTATTTGGCCAGTTGACTGGTGTTAATTTGGAGCCCTGGCTACACTGTACCGGCCTTGAAACCACTAAACTGATCAGACTAAAAAACAGCTAAACATTACACATTGTATCAGATTTTTAAAAAGCTAACATATTACACTGCATCAGACTCATGAACAGCTAAAATGCTACACTGTATCGGCATTTGAAAGAGCCACACTGCAGGAATCATTAACAGCAACACTGTAACAGATTTACAAGGGAATCACCATCCATACCAAAACCGCCAGTGCCCTGTGTCCTGATCTCGGTGAAAGGTCATCTGTGGTCTAGAGTAAGGAGAGGTCACTGACCCAGAGGTTACTAGAGGTCAAGTGGATCGCTGACTCCAGCCAACTTGCAGACACAGCAGACACAGCTTCACTGTATCAGTGTCTAAAACAGCTAAACTGTAGCCTACACTGCTACACTGTATCTGTATGCCTTTCAAACAGCTACATTCTCCAGGAATCACAAACAGCAACTCTGTACCAGATCCACAGCGACACTGTGTCTGTTTAATTAGAAACAGCAACACTGTGCACTCATGGGTAAGCGGTTAGGCGTCAGATTTGTAACCCAAAGCTTGCCGGTTCGATTCCCGACCCGCCAGGTTGGTGGGGGAAGTACCGTAATTAACCAGTGCCCTCCGCCATCCTCCTCCATGACTGACGTACCCTGAGCATGGTACTATCCCGCCACACTGCTCCCTTGGGGCGCTGAACCCTTGCACGGGTGAGGCATACACGCAATGTCATTGTGTGCACTCTGTGTTAAGTTGGCACCCCATATGTTTAAAATATGGATAAGAACATTTTGATTTGTTTGTGCATCGTTTGTGCACGATTGTGCAGGCAAAATGAGCGTTTGTGCACAAACCGTCAGGTAGTGAGCACTGTGTGTTGTGCAGTGTCACAATGGAAAAGCCAGTTGGAGTTTCCCAGTTGGGATGTCGTGCCGAAAAGCGAGTCCCTGCCAGAACACAAGTGCCTTCATTGAAACCAATGGAAACCAATGACCAATTTTTCAGATATTTTTTTTTACCGATTTTTGCAGACAAATCCGACACAATTTAAGATGGAAAGCCTATCAATGAAGCATCTACATTCCTTCTGGAAGTATTACAAAGAGCTGATTACAATTTGAGTATTATTTCCCTAAAATAATCGAAGAATTGTCATAACAAATTTTACGGTTTCATTTAAATAGCTCATATTAAGTGGAGTACGAGTAATTTTTCATGAGCATATTTTTAGTTCATAAATTATGTCATTCATTCTGCAGAAATTAGTATAATTTTCTCTCAAAAAATGTCATTGGTTTCAATGAGGGCACTCGTGTTCTGGCAGGGACTCGCTTTTCGGCACGACAGGGACTTCACTTCACTGAGGGCCTATCAGACTCAGGACTGACAAATAGACTGCCCTGCCCTCGGAAAATAAAACCTTACAGCCCACGTTCATTCTTGGGTCATTCCACACCAAATCAACAGGAGCCCGCGCACTTCTGAAAATCTGAAAATATTACTGAGTGTACCCATGGTACTTAAGAGAAACACTGTTACTTTATTTGAATGTAAGATGTATACTCTCCATGTTAAAGCCAATTTCACTGGGGGAGGGGGGTGCCCATTTTGTTCACACTCTTTTTTTTGTCAAAGTTCACAAGCCCGTAGCTCAAGAACTAAACCATGTAGGAAGCTCAAATTTGGCATGCTGGTACATAGATAGGAATAGTTTGTTGCAAAACTGTCAGTTTTGGTCTGCATGATCCTGCATCGTCATAGCATTCCCTCAAAGATGATACAAATTGTACTGGAGTTTTTGGCTGTGCTCTGTTTAGGCCTTCAGAAGACATCCCCCTCATTTTTCCCTTTGTAGATGCAAGTAGAAACACTCCCATAAAAATCTATAAATAGAAAGGAAACCCCATCAGTGTTTGACCAGAAGACCTCACAAGTCTGACAAATCATTTTGGGTGTCATTTTCAGAGCACCAGAACACCTTGTGGGATTGTCCACAGATTTTTATTTTATATTTTTCGTCATTCTCCATGAAGTCTTCTTTTTAAAAATGCCAATGAGACTTGTCTTATGTGATGTTTTCTTTTGTAATTTCCACCCTGAACATGGGCAAAATGCAAAAAGAGAGCAACATGATTTTGATAACATTTAATGTAAAGACTAAATAATCAAATGCAAATTTTGCCCAGACATGATCACCCGAGAGTCCCTGTGCAGGGGTGCAGGTATCCCTTTCAATTTCAATGATTTCAGGAGCGTTCAATGTGGGAGCAGGTTTGCACACCAAAAGATACAGTAGGTCAGGCACAAGGAGTCATGTTGTTACTTTTTTTGACCAGCAGATGGCAGCGGAAGAAATGCATAGAAAACATATTGCCCTTAATGTGCATGTTGCCCATGTTGAGGTTGGAAATTACAAAAGAAAACATCACATAAGACAAGTCTCATTTGCATTTTAAAAAAGAAGAATTCATGGAGAATGAAGAAAAAAATAAAATAAAAATCTGTGGACAATCCCACAAGGGGTTCTGGAGCTCTGAAAATGACACCCAAAATGATGTCAGACTTGTGAGGTCTTCTGGTCAAACACTGATGGGGTTTCCTTTCTATTTATAGCTTTTTATGAGAGTGTCCCTACTTGTCTCTACAAGGGGAAAAAATCAAGAGGCTATGTTGGGCACAAATATGTCTTCTGAAGGCCTAAACAGAGCACAGCCAAAAACTCCAGTACAATTTGTATCATCTTTGAGGGAATGCCATGACGATGCAGGATCATACAGACCAAAACTGACATTTCTGCAACAAACTATTCCTATCTATGTACCAGCATGCCAAATTTGAGCTTCCTACATGGTTTAGTTATTGAGCTACGGGCTTGTGAACTTTGACAAAAAAAAGAGTGTGAACAAAATGGGCACCCCCCTCCCCCAGTAAAATTGGCGGACACGGAGAGTATACATCTTACATTCAAATAAATTTACAGTGTTTCTCTTAAGTACCATGGGTACACTTGGTAATATTTTCAGAATCTTTTGAGACCTAAGTGCGCGGGCACTTGTTGATTTGGCGTGGAATGAGCCTCTTGTGATTTGTCATGTGGGCGGCTTTTGAGGGTGCCTTATCTTTCTGATGGTGGTTAAATCAGGCCTATTGTCTAGGTCTTGCTTAAGGATAAAATTACTTTAGAAGTACAGGCAGCTTGCCTGTCATAAGTATCCTCCTGACAACACAAAAGGACATTAACACGAAGTTGAACTGACCAAACTGGAATCAAACACGGTAAATGAGAGACATTCTGCTAAAAGTAGGTTCGGTTTGTTTGTTCTGTTGGCCACACACCAGTGTTTCCCATACATTGAGGAAACTATGGCGGCCCGCCATAGTTTAAATTTGGCCGCCATAGTTTACGAAAATGTAAAAAAAAAAATAAAAAAAAATATATATATATATTTTTTTTTTAACTTTTTTTTTTATTTTTATTTTTTTTAACGATATCCGTTTTTGTTTAAAACGATATGAATTACGATTTTGAATTTCCTTCGCATTTTCCTCCTGTCCTCCTTTCCACATCCTATAGACTCTGTATTGGTTAGATAAGTAGTCCCACCGTAACACAGAATGAGGGGAAAGCATTAGGAAGTGACCGTAAGGGTATTACAGTTGATTCATGTGTGCACACGTGTAACATCGGGTGAGTAACAGAACATGTGCGCAACGATGCGTTATGACACGCTGATATGCGAGGATCTTCGTCCAAATCGCTAGTCGCATGCATCATCGCTAACTGCGTTTACATCGCGTGCCGCGTGTAAGGGAAATGTTAGTTGTTGACATGTATGGAATTCACTTCAATTTGTGCTGTTTCTTGCTTCAGTTGTGGACAAAACGATTGCCCAAACTCACAATAGAAAGCCTTTGCTGTGCTACTGTCCCAGAGAGCTGAAAAAAAAACCTTCATAGAAGAAGTCACACTTAACAGTAGTACAGCAAATAACTCAAACAATCTTTCACTTGGTGATACAAGCATCAAATTTGGTTCAGAGGTGCTTCAGACCCTACTCTTTTAGAAAAGGTCGCTATCCAGGTGAAAAAACAAAATGGTGGCCATTTTCCAAGATGGCCGCCATGCAGATATGAATTAGCAACTGAAACAACTGTTCAAATGGTGATACAAGCACTGGAATTGTCATAGATACTCCTTAGACACACTTCTTTTGAAAAGGCATGCAGGCCACTTGAAATCCAAGATGGCCGTCCATTTTCCTAGATGGCCACAATACATATAATTGGAATTGGTTATGGGACAAAAAGGGCACTACTGTTACGGAGCTGACAAAAGCGTGAAACTTTGCACGATGCTTCCTTAGGACCCCCTCAATGATTTAAGCCTAGGAGCCCAAGTGAAATGCTCAATTTTCATATCAATCAAGTGAATATCAATCATATCAATATGCACATGTACATATCATGTGTCAGCTTGGATTATCTACCTCTATAAGGTCATTACAAAATATATATTGATTTGTGTTCAGATATGTATATCTCAAGTCCTAAGTGTACTGTGGAGTGATAGGGGCCTTTATGCTTGGGAAATTATGAATAATCAATGTGCAATACACCATACAGTATATTGACAAATACTTTATGTATTGTATGTATTAGCAAAATGGTTTTCTGGTCTACTTTGTGCTTAAACTTAGATGACATGTTGGCTACCTAACCACTTAATGTATTGATTGCTTGTTATTTTTTATTTGTGCGTGTGGTCCTTTGTTTAAAACATATCTGCCTACCTTCCCTCTCTCACACACTCAAGTCTTTCAAAAACTTTAAACAACAGCATGTGGAAATGCCATTGGCTTTGGAGGGATACAGCTGTCAAAGTAGCCTACAAGTCATCAAGACTATACTGTACTGTACTGTGGCGTAGTGTACTCTGCTATACTGTACTGTACTGTACTCTACTGTACTGTACTATACTGTACTGTACGGTACTGTACTGTACTGTAATGTGATATACCACACTGTACTGTACTGCACCGTACTATATGCTACTGTACTTTTACTTTACTATACTGCACCGTAGGCTACTGTTGTATGCTACTGTACTGTACTGTACTGCACCGTACTGTATGCTACTGTACTGTGCTGTACTGTAGTGTACTGTACTGTACTGTACTGTACTATACTCTACTGTACTGTAATGTACTTTACTATACTGCTCCGTACTGTATGCTACTGTACTGTACTGCAATGTACTGTACTACACTCTACTGTACTGTATGCTACTGTACTTTACTGTACTGCACCATACTGTATGTTACTGTACTGTGCTGTACTGTACTGTATGCTACCTAACTTTACTGTACTGCACCGTACTGTATGCTACTGTACTGTACTGTACTGTATGCTACTTAACTTTACAGTACTGTACCAGAGATATTCTATAGAGATATGCCAACATAATAGGTTTCTATGGGCACCTAACGTGACCAGGTTCCGGTCTGCCTAAAGGGGCGTGTCATAATGCTCCTACAATGAATAGAACAGTCCTTAGGTCTGCCTAAGGGGGGGCATAATAGAACCAGGAAACAATGGGCCAATGGAACCTCTCTCTCTCTACTCTCTCTGACTGTACCTTACTGTATGCTACTTAACTTTACTGTACTGCACCGTACTGTATGCTACTGTACTGTACCGTACTGTATGCTGCTTAACTTTACTGTACTGTACCGTACTGTATGCTACTGTACTGTGCTGTACTGTAGTGTACTGTACTGTACTATACTCTACTGTACTGTAATGTACTTTACTGTACTGTACTGTACTGTATGCTACTGTACTGTACCGTACTGTATGCCACTGTACTGTACCGTACTGTATGCCACTGTACTGTGCTGTAGTGTACTATACTCTACTGTATTATACTCTACTGTACTGTACTTTACTATACGGCACCATACTGTATGCTACTGTACTTTACTGTACTGTACAGTACAACTACACAGAACTGAAACATTTAGAGCATTCTGAGGTCATGTACAATATGATGCAAAAAGATGTAGTGGGAATGAGTTATGTTACTGTTACCACTCAAAATCTTGAAGGTTAAAAAATCATATGGCATTTGGTGTGTGTGTATATATATATTAGGGGTGGGCATAGATTAATTTTTTTAATCTAGATTAATCTCACTGTAATTATCCCTATACTGCACGGTGTTGCCATATGGCAACATACCACTCTTTTGGCATTTCTTGGTATTTAAATATAAATAATAGACACTGATTGGTTTTCATATTGAAACTGTGGCCTTGTTTTATCCAATTATGTGGTTTGTTGACATCACATGACACCACACACTGCCCCAGGCTCGCTCTTTCCCTCACTGTACATGAATGTGTCTCCTTGACAGATTGCTCTGCCATTGGCCAAGATTTTTCACACTTTTTGCAATATTTACACAATTTAAAAAAATATTGGGATGATCTATAGTTAGTCATGATCTGTTTTCACCATTTGTTTTGTTTTCAACTACAATTATTTCCTTTTTATGTTGAAAAATAGGTATGTTGCCATACGGCAACATTGTGCGGTAATGGAACAAGACGGTCAATAGGGAAAGTGTATTGATACATATACCCAATTCTAATTGATTGATTAATTGATTTATTTATTGATTGAATGATTGATAACTGATAATATTTATAATTAATGCAATGGCAGTCTATAATGAACATTAAAAATGTTATAATAGGTGTACAGAACTGTTTTATGAGCTTTCACTCTGAGTACATGCAGAAAAGCGAACAAGGCCTATGCAGCCTCCCCAGACTGCCAGAGGTATACAACAAAAATCCCCAAACCCCAGATTAGAGCATAAAGCTACTGTCATCTTGACCATTTTAAGCCTACAAAATGTTTTGACTTCATTTGTCTGTTATAAATAGGCTAATTCACACAACATTTGTGCAAATCTGTCAACCCGATCAAAAATGATTGTACAAGGTCAACCATTTTGAGAGTCAGCCATTTTAAAAGCATAATCTCCACATTTCAAACAGCTCATAAACCAATTATATCATTAACACATAAGATTTACTGCAAATCCAAGCACCCATTGAAAAGTTGTGGCGTAAACAAAAGGTAGGCCGTCTCGAAAGATTGCCAACTTCAAAGTCAGCCATCTTGAAAGTCAGCTATCTTGAAAGCACTGGCCTCACAATTTTACATGGCTTATTTACTCATTATAGAGTGTTATCACACAAGGTTTAGTGTAAATCCAAGCATCCATTCAAAAGTTATGACAAATAACCTGTCGGTTATGTTGAAAGATGCCGGGCCCGCAAATCGGCCATCTTGAATGTCGGCCATCTTGAAAGTGTTGGCTTCCGAAATTAAATCAGTTCATGTACATATTATAGACAGTTACCATACACATTTTTGTGCAAATCTATGCACAGATATTGTGTTAATACCTAATGTATTCATTGGTGGTTGGTCAATGTAATACCACTGAAATACTGTTTTTCGGAGATATAATAAACAGTATTCACTTGTTCTCTCAATGGCAAAAATGTGTTAAATAACTCCCTTGAACTTGTGGGTAAACTTTCAATGTTTTTGTGAGATAAAAACAATTACATTTCTATCAAATAATCCATAATGTTGTATGACCCTTGTTTGGTCTTGGAGTAAAAATGTACACTGGATCCTTTCCGTAACTGCACAATGTTGCCATATGGCAACAAACCTAAAAGTACCCCCCCAAAAAACTTTTTTTTGAAAAAAATTGCAAATATGTCTTAAGAAGTTCATTTTATGTGACAAAAACCACAGCAAGATTTTTTTCCATGATGGGATAATAATGCGTGCAGTATAGGGTTATGAAATTAATTTAGATTAATCTAGATTAATCTATATCAAAATGGCTCATTCAGAATAGGCACGATAGCGAAATAATGCCGAAAAAACCTTGGGGTTTCTTAAGACAGATGGCGCATTAGACCAGAGCTCATCTTTTTTTCCAAAATGCATCTCATCTTCAAAAAATGGTCATTATGATGCTTGGAGATGAAAAAATCACAGAAATATGTGTAAAGTGTGTCCAATATTTTAGGAAGCATTTACAGTTATAAGATACTGAAATTTCAAAATGAACAGCGCTATAAGTTGTAGAGGCAAATACAGATAAATCTATCAAACATTTAGGCTATTTAAACAATATTACCTCAACAATTCAGCATTTCATTTCTAATGGGGGGAGAGAGAGAGAGAGAGAGAGAGAGAGAGAGAGAGAGAGAGAGAGAGAGAGAGAGAGAGAGAGAGAGAGAGAGAGAGAGAGAGAGAGAACCCTTAGCAAAAAGAAGTTTATTCAAGTGTACTATGAGTAGGCCCTATACTTATTTTATACTGAAATCGAGTAAGTATACTTGAAGGTTACTTTTTCTAAACTATATTTTATATACTTGTGAAAAGTATACTGAAGTATACTTGGCTTATACTTAAAAGTATAAACTGAAGTCTAAGATGAAGTAGAACCAAAGTATACTAGACTTACACTTATATTTTTATACTAAAACTTATACTTAAGTATACTTTTTACATTAGTCTGAAAGAAGTCCTAATACTTCAAGTGCATAACAAGTACCTAGCCTACAAGTCATTGACTTGTGTTTAACATTTAATTTATTTATTAATATAGGCTAATACTGGAGTTTAACACTTTTAAGTACAAAGTAAGGGTGCTCAATTCATCTTTATAGGCCCACCAAGAATTTCTCCTTTTTGAACTCTCTGACATGTCACCCTAATGTGTGCATTGCAAAATGTTGAGCAAAACTGTGCTCTTACCCTTCACTTTACTGGTGCAATGTGCCATTAATGAAGATCAGGCTGGTCCACTTGAGCCATGAAACTTCCCACACTAAAATGACAGGTGTCTCAGTTATTTTGTGTAACCCCTCCATGTGATGATTTTCTACAAAAAAAAAAAAAAAAAAAAAAAAAATTCTCTGGCAGGGGTCAAGAGCGGAAGTGACATATTTATGTTGCATTTTTCATGCGAAAATGTGCCCTGACCAAAACAATCCCTATCCCCAACGTCAGTAAAGAAATGTTTTTATCATTATCATTATTATTATTTTAAAATGTGCCCAAATAAAATAAATCCTAAACCTAACCGTCAGTAACTTCGGGTATCCACGACCCAACCGCGTTTGCAGTTCTGCCCATGGTCCTGCCCCATACCTGGCAGCCAATGGGGGCGGCCCAATTTCAAATTAGGGCTCACCGCGCGTGTCGTTCGCAAAAAATAACTGCCGCTGCTGAAGAGAAGCAAAGAAGACCACCGAGCTGGAGAAGAGCTAAAAAACGCAATTTATAGATTACAATGGCATTTGCCAATTATTATATCAAGGACAAGACTGTGGAAGATGGGAAGATTTCATGAATAAGTCCTGACGACCAGCAATTATGTCCAACAACAGTAATCACTCAGTGCCCTGATCTGGAAGAAGACGAATGGATGGAGATAAAGGGGGAGATTAACGGCAGAAAAAAATCAAACGGCCCAGCCTTTTTTCCTGGAAAGGTTTTGATGACTGCGGGTAAGTTGTGAATTGTATTGATTCTCAGTTAGCTCAATAGCATTGTTCTCAAAGTGGGGTCTGGACATAAAGCCAGCCTACCTAGCTAAGTGACAGTTGACCATGCAGCAAGACAGCTGTTTAACCACTCACTCACAACTCAGTGACAACAATGTCAACGAAAATTGCGTTTTGGCTCTAGTGCCAGATATAATGCAAGTGGCAAGAGATCATTCTACACTTGCAAGAAGTGGTCCAATATTATTTTGTGGCTGTCTGGTTGTGCTTAGCTCTATATGCTAACCGTTAGCTTACCCGGCTAGCTTAAAACATTGACTGATCCAATGGTAAAAGTTAGTGGTGCATTTTTTTATCCGTTCGTGTTAAGCATTAGGCCTACATATTACAGTTACAGTCACAGTCTCTTTAGATTCACCAAAAACTATGTTTAAAGCCGCTCGGATGCTTGTCGTGTTTTCTGAATATTGTATCTCCCCTCGAATGCAAAATGTTCAGAAAAAACATGGCGGAGGTCTGTGTGGCTACCTTATTTTTGTTGTTGTTGACAATCTAAAAAGTCTGACTCATCGTCGTGGCACCTGTCCCTGCCTAATTAGCTTCACTTCCAGTCACGGTCCAGTCAACAGAAATGACCAATCCAATGTGTTAAAGTGGTCTCAAAACAGAATAATAACACAAAGCTTTTGTTGTCTTGTTTTCATCCCCTTTACAGAGCTTCCAGGGGTGCATCCCAATATGTGACCTTGCCTCCTCCACTTGCCTCCTCCACTTGCTTCTCGTCATGATGACATCACTGACAACAGCATTATATTTCAATATCTTGCAAAAGCTCAATTATAAAGTCTTTTTCTCATTTGCAATTGGGATGGTGAATGAAAAACAATCCCTCAAAAAGTGTTGTGGCGAGGCTGACAGCTGGGAAACTTTATCGTTTTCTCCACGGAGGAGGGGCCAGGAGGAGGGACGAGGAGACAAGCACAAGTGGAGGAGGCAAGGACACATATTGGGATGCACACCAGGAGTAGTAGTGACAAGGCCCCAACACCTCCATCAACCTGGTCAACACACCATCTGGAGATTGCCTAGCTTCTGCACAGAGCTCTCAAGTGTTATCTGAGCCTGATGATATGGTAAATACATAAACATGTATTAATAGTGTTGTGTTTATTAATGTGGGGAAATGTTTACAACAGTGTTCCTCTACACCTTTTGATTTTACACATCAGTTAGAAAGAAAGCATGTTCAACTGTACTGGATGTAGTATTCGTGATATATTTGGGGACGTCATCATACCATTTCCTAATCTATCATGTTATGGAGGTAGTTTATAGACTATAGGCCAATCCATGTTCACTGCACTGAAACAAAAAAGATACATTTTCATTATTTGCCCATTGTTTTTAAATTGTAGGCCTACATGATAAGCCATCTCCCCTACAATTGCGTGTTTATTGTGGACCATGAATAAGAATAACATTTAGGTAATGTTTTTGTTCTGTATGTGTGTTTGCATTCACAGCTCATGCCCAGGCGAAATTCCCTGACCACCATGCAAGATGTGAGACGAATAATAAGACAGAAGTACAACAACAGAGCTACACCAAGCAAGTAAACGAAAAGAAGTCCTAAATGTCAAAATGTTATGTAAAAATAATTATGAAATAAAAAATAAATCAAACTTATTTTCAACATTGTGTCTTCTGATTTTGTAAATACATCACACTCAGTGCACTGTTCATTTAGTATGAGTAAACTTTAAGAATAAGGAGTCTATTTCAAGTATATAAACCATAATCTACAATATATGATGAATAAACATAAAGTATACTTGTAGTAAACTAGTAAAATAACCAAAGTTCATATAAAGTACACTTGAGGAATACTACAATAAACTAGAAACATGAACTGGAAGTATATAACCAGTACAGTGGCAGTATATAAATAAGTACACTTGTAGTATACTTCAAGTATTCAAGAGGGATACACCAAGCATTGATGAATGTACTTGAAAGTGTACTTTTTGTAAACTTGAAATGAACTTATAAGTATACTTTTATAAACTTAAAATGTTCCAATTTAGTATAAAGTAGTATTAAATTAGTATACTTTCTAGTATACTGAAAGTACATGGTCTCAAGTATACTTGGTATACTTATACTTGTACTTAAGTATACTTAACAAAATATACTTTAAGTTTACTTCTTTTTGCTAAGGGAATCTGAAAAGGAGCAGCGGCTCCTTTAAGAGAGGGAGGAACTCTGCGCGTAGTAGGCACAGCAGCCCTCAGCAGAGCCAGGCTACTGGATATTCCTATCTAGAACCTACAGCACTGGCACACGGCGATTTGACAGTTGTTCTCAGAGTTAGAATGCCAGATGAGTTACAACTCGACATGAATTCAGTTTGCATAAAAAAAAAGTCAAGCGCGACAACCGCAAGGTTTATTACCGTCGGACATGAGAATATCTCACTGAATCGCAAATGTGCGCTATTGCAGCACAAACATTCAGCGAGAGTAGATATTGACAGTTTCAGTTTGACAATCTTCAAAATGCATAGGACTATCACACGGAATGTTTTGCAATTATAGCACAGGCAAGATTTCTGGAAGTTGTTTATGTATTCTATGCAATGTGTGAGGAAATGTAGGCTATGTCGGGCTGGTAGCTACTCACACACAATAATGTCTCTATGCTTCACCTCAAACAATAACGTCTCTTTAGTCTACCACTTATGAAAAAGCACTCAAACAACAACTACCACGGCAGAGGGATTAATGTTTTCAGCTGCAAACACTTCATATTTAGTAGGTCTGCTGAAACAACAGGTGGAGAGAGGAGAAGCGACTGGAGCGCAGTCTAAAAGCGTCTGTCAATAGAGTTCTTCAGCGGAAGCGGAAGCATGTAGTAGATTGTAGTCTTTCATGTTAGCATTTAAGGACGTCCTGGTTCCTATCGGCTTCCGGCCTCCATTGGGAATGAATAGGGGTAAATTTCAAATAAGCTCCGAGTGCAAGCACGCGCTTAGCGAACCCCCGCAAACTGTCGAGGGTGTTAAAAATAGGCTGTAGGTATGACATGGTTGATCATTTTGTGTCAAACTTCGACATAAATACGATGTTGCGTCCATATGCTAAACCCGGAAGCTTTTGGTGACTACAGAAGCGGCGCCTGTATCTAACGGCATGTACGTGCGGAAGGTTGTACCCATGGCAACCAAAGGAAAGTATGTAGTTCGGAAGTTTTAATGATCAGAAAGGGGTTAGCAATATTGAATTATAATCGTCGTGATTTAACATGTGAATACACCAACATGGTGATACGATCCCTTCCACTAATGAGAAAGGGATGCGGGGACACGCTAATGTTCGTTGTTGCCGTGCAACTTATATTTTTGCCAAACCTGAATCTCTATGGCGTTTTGCAATGTAAAAAATCGCCATGGAACCGGTAGTCCAAACGCCGCATACAAGTTGACGTCAACGCTGAAGAGCTCTATTAAACGCTATGGTGACGTGCATACCCAAACTCCAAACCTATATTTTGAGAATAGATTAACGTGCGATATTTTCTTTATCGCGCGACAAGAGTCTCACATTATCGCAGCACGTTAACGCCGATAACGGCCCACCACTAATATATATATATATATATATATATATGAAAATATATATGTATATATATATATACCTTATGAGAATTGTTTTTTAACATAGATATTTCTCTTAAAGGTGGCGAAGACCTACGGTAGGTAACATGTTGTCCATCAGCTGTCATTTTTGAAGTAGCAATTGAAATACTCAATGATTACACAATGAATGACACAAGTACTAGGTGAGGACTTGTTTGCAAATTCAGGAGGAAAAAAACAATTCTCACACCTCTGCCTACTTACTCAACACCTACTTAGAAATCATTCCCATTTGATTTGAACTGAAGATATAGCCTACATGTACTGTATATTGAGTGATCTGTAATGCCATTCTTAAAGACTGAAATGCAGTCACTATAGATATAATGCTACTTGTGAAAATTTAGAATTAGGTGATCTTATGGGTTCTTCATACACATGGAGAGGTATTGTCCTTTACCCTCTCTCATACACATTAAAACATATCTGTTATGGAAATTAGAGGATGGAGAACCTGCTACCTTGGACATCATCTTGACACTTCCCAATTCAGATGCAGCTGAGCGAGCATTAGCAGCAGTCTATTCTCACCATAGTTTTAGTGTGGGAAATGCTCATTTTAATTCAGACCAAGAATTTTCTCAACATTTTCACAATGTTACATTTGCTGTCAAACATGTAAGCACAGACTCACCCATACTTTCACACTATGAACATTTTTGTAGTTGCAGCAATCTGGTCAAGCAGGCTACCCCTGCCCTTGCTTCATCTCTGCTGAGTTCGGGACTATATTAACATCGTCAGCTAAGTAAAATGTCATGTAATAACAAGGTAATGCATGACATATTGTATATGACATGGTAGAATATTTTTCTTTTTCTGAGGGCTCCGAGGCTAGAATTACAGCATATACCCTAAAGAAACACCATGCAAAGTTTGGTGCTTTTGTCACTTCCGTAACGGTATCTGTATTATATCTGTATTGCGGACATCTTGAAAAATGGCCGCCATCTTGTTTTTCCATCTGGATAGCAACCTTTTCAGGGAAAGTAGCTCCTGAAGCACCTGTGAACCAAATTTGGTGCTTGTATCACCAAGTGAAAGATTCTTATGGAATATTGACTTAACATCCTTCACTGTGTTAACCAATCCAATGAGTTCTCTCATTTCTCTCTCTCTCTCTCTCTCTCTCTCTCTCTCTCTCTCATTTCTCTCTCTCTCTCTCTCTCTCTCTCTCTCTCTCTCTCTCTCTCTCTCTCTCTCTCTCTCTCTCTCATAACAAATGGTGAACCTCTGAGCCCTTTTTAATTTGTAGCCTATACCACTGAAGGCATGATAATGCTTCATCATATTTTAGAAATAGGGCCTATGTGCCTTTTATATACCAAATGTTTATCATTTTGAAAATTGTTTCAGTTGTTTATGACTTGTGTATGACTGAAATTATCTCTGCATACTATCAGTGCTGCATTGCTTTGTAAAGATAGGCTATTCAACACACTTAAAAAACACACTGAAAAGATACGGCCATAGTAGCCTACTGAAAACATTTTGTTCATAATAATGGTGATTAATAAATGGTGGTCTTAAATTTTCATACTGACATCCTTGAATTTGACTTGGTAGATCACGGCAGACCATCAACTTCAAAAGTAGATCTTGGTTAAAAAAAGGTTGGGCACCCCTGCTATAGAGAGAACCACAAGTGCTTGAAAGACAGGGATCAAAAGCCTAGTCAAGTTGTTGTAGTTTACTTGGGTTTGGGAGCAATATAAAAAACCTTCAGAGAAGGGACAGTTGGGATGAGTTTACTAACACTCTCTAGGCTTTGTTTTACAGTTGTAATGAGTTTGGTGACAGACCTTCATTGACACAGCAGAGGAGACATCGGGCTGCATATAGAAATTAATGTGTAATGAATGTGAATATAGACATAAATGTGTAATATGTTGTTCAGCCCTTTTAATGGGAGGAATTTGGAAAAAACTGGCCCTGTGACCAGCACCCCTCATGTAGAATGTGTACGCCTACAGATATGTGTGGGGGAAAAGGCATAGCCTACCCTCTAAGACCCTTTTTGTCTATGCGTTAACAATTTCACAGTGCTCTTAAATTCTTATCTCTGCTCCTATTTTGTTTTATTATTGTTTCCCAAACCCCTGCATGAGGGACGAATGAAACTGTGTTGTAAACAGAAATTATTCACTGTACTGCATTTTTTGACAATGACAATGTACTACTATTATACAAGTCATGGGTAAAATCTTATGTAGCCTTATTTCTCAAAATATAAATGGCTGAAATATAGGCCCAGGCCTACAGTTTCTCCATGCGCCAATGTCATACTGTAGTCATTGTTTTGCCGTTTTGCATTTACGCTGCAAGAATACCCCCCCCCCCCCCCAAAAGGCCCGTGTGAGAACCCCCCCCCCCCCCGGACAAAATAAACCCCGGCTGCCCCCATAGTTTCCAAAATTTCTGTGGGAAACACTGCACACACACACACACACACACACACACACACACACACACTCACACGTCTGGGCTGGCCGCGGTATTACTGCAAGAGATGATCCATTCACGTCAAGCATGTCATGTCACCTGTTAGCAATAGCCACCCAGTTTCAGCATGTCATCATTACCTTCGCAAAAAGCTCCGTGCTGCAATGCCCCCTCTTCTCGGCGTGGCATGACAACTGGGAGTCTCTTGCTGTCCGCTGTCGGCCTCCATTGCGCATAAACAGTCACCACAGTTCGTGATTGAAATCTTTCCCATTACCACTCTGTTTACAATTTTAAACATGCACTTCTGCAACACAGACTCCCGCCTATTCTGCGACGCCTGTGTCTCATTGGTGTACGCGAGTAGGAATTCGATTTTGATTGGATGAGTGCACGGAGCAAAACGGAAGTGATCACAAATCTAAATAAGTAAAAGAGTTGCCTACCTCGTGAGATCCCCTTTACAGCCGTAGTGGTTTACAACCAAACCAAACTGTGCTGGAAAATAATCGCTATTGATAATTTCAACAAATCGAGTTTTATATTTAAGAGTCAAGTCCATTTCGTGTGAGACAGTTGTTTACTTTGCACATACGCTGCACTGCCACCACGTATATACCACCAGATGACGCTACAAACCTTTCTATCGTGTCTGTAACTCAGAGGCTGCTGTTAGGCCTAGGCCTACTACTGCTGTAAAGATATTGCTTACAGTAATACAGATTAAGATGATCATTTGAAAATATAGATGGGCCTACTACATTGTAACTTGATCATTATTAAAGTAATAATAATAATCATTATAAAATAATTTTAATAATAATAAAAACACAATTAGTTTCTCAAGTCAAATCTGTCTGATCTCTAGGCCTACAGAAAATATAGGCCTACCGATAGGTCCACAAAAGAAGGCTTTGCAATACAATCATATGGTTTGAACACAGTCAGCCCTTCTATGGAAATCAGGGGTCATCATTTTACATTTTACTTTTTCCCCTTGGAAATTTGATATGTGCAAAAAAATGTATAAAATCATTTTAAGTTTGGGTCCGTATGTACAGCAGTTCTGTCAGAACCATTTCAGTCAAGAAACACAAGAGAAGAATATAAATGAAATTTCTTTTATTGAAATTGTGAATTACATTTGGCGGTATAGCTCTGTTCGGAGGAACCCCCCTATTTCCATGAGCAGCATGGAAAAGCATGAGTCAGGGGGCAGCAGCAGTTTAGGGAATTCTCACCCCAGCAGGACAGGGCGAGAGATAACCCCCATGAACAGAGCCAAGCGATGTGACAAGAGAACATGTCACATCATACACGACAAGGTGGAGCAGGGGAGGTGGTGGGTAGCAAAAACCGAGCAGCATACAGTTGAGAGGAAGTGGATAGAAAAAGGCTTGCCGAAGCTGTGTGGCCAATCGCTAGGGAAGAAAGATTATCAGCTGAGGGAATGCACCTGGATCAATTAGGAATGAATGAGATGAAGGGGAGGGCGGCAAGCTTCTTGACTACCATGGCCTGACCAGAACTGACGTTTGTACTTTTAATTTTAATTAAAGGTACACTGTGCAGGAAATGGTCAAAAAAGGTAGGCCTACTGCAGCTATGCTGCTCTTTGAAACTGGGTTGCGTTTTGCCAAATTTGATCTTTTCGTGAAAGTTTATTAAGTAATAAACTTATTTTTTCTAGTATGGCCCAAGTACAGTCATTTTTGCAGCTAAGAATGCCTATTTCTGGAAATTCAAAATGGCGGACCATGGAACATCCCCTTCTCATGTATGAAAAGTGCAATTTTCCCAGTCATAGTGAATACATAGAATTTGATGATGGTGGTAAGTATTCATGAAAAACTTAGCAAAAGTGAATGGGCACAGTGTCCCTTTAATGACGGTGATGAAACTGGTACTGCTCTTTGATTGAACCTCATATTCTATAAAGCAAAAGCCTTTAAAAAAATAAAATAAAATAAATGAGCCTGTTGCGCAGTGAAGCACTGGGCACTGATAAGCCTACTGCTGGTGTGAGTTTCTTTTTTATTGTGCCGATGAAGTTGAAACTTTTGTTATAATTCACACGGCGGTGTGCTCATGCAATGCTCCTATGCACTCATATCTTGTCTTTGAGTATTGAGTATTGTTGTGTCGTTGGTGCGTATCTGCAGTAGTCAGACAATTCCCTCTCTCTCTCTCTCTCTCTCTCTCTCTCTCTCTCTCTCTCTCTCTCTCTCTCTCTCTCTCTCTCTCTCTCTCTCTCCCCCCTCTCTCTATCTCTCCCTCTATCTCTTTCTCTCTCCGTCCTTATCTCTCTCTCGGTTGGGTCCTTCAGGAAAAGCAGCTGTTTTCTAGCCCTCCACACTCCTCCCTCTGTCCCTCTCTTCCCCTCCTCGTCCTTCTCTCCGCTTGTCATTCATCTTCCTTTCCTTTACTAGTCTCTCCTTGCTCCTCTCCTCTTCTCCCCTCTCCTCTCCTCCTCTCCTCTCTCTTCTCATCTCCCCTCCTCTCTCCTCTCCTCTCCTCTCCTCTCTCATCTCCCCTCCTCCCTCCTCTCTCCTCTTCTCTTCTCCTCTCCTCTTCTCTCCTCTCCTCTCCTCCCCTCCTCTCTCCTCTTCTCTTCTCCTCTCCTCTTCTCCTCTCCCCTCCCCTCCTCTCTCCTCTCATCTCCTCTCCTCTCATCTCCTATCCTCCCCTCCTCTCCTCTCTCCTCTTCTCTCCTCTCCTCTTCTCCCCTCCCATCCTCTCTCCTCTCATCTCCTCTCCTCTTCTCTTCTCTTCTCCTCTCCTCTCCTTTCCTCTCCTCTCCTCTCCCCTCCTCTCTCCTCTCATCTCCTCTCCTCTTCTCTTCTCTCCTCTCCTCTTCTCTCCTCTCCCCTCCCCTCCTCTCTCCTCTCATCTCCCCTCATCTCCTCTCTCCTCTCATCTCCCCTCATCTCCTCTCTCCTCTCATCTCCCCTCCCCTGCTTCTCTCCTCTCCTCTCCCTCCTCTCTCCTCTCATCTCCTCTCCTCTCCCCTCCTCTCTCCTCTCCTCTCCTCCCCTTCTCTCCTCTCCCCTCCTCTTCTCCTCTTCTCTCCCCTCCCCTCCTCTCTCCTCTCATCTCCTCTCCTCTTCTCCTCTTCTCTCCTCTCCCCTCCCCTCCTCTCTCCTATCCTCTTCTCTCCTCTCCTCTCCTCCCCTCTTCTCTTCTCTTCTCTTCTCTTCTCTTCTCTTCTCTTCTCTTCTCTTCTCCTCTTTTCTCTTCCCCTCCTAGTAGTTGTGATATTGTGCTATATAAATACATGTTGTATTGTATTGTATTTTATTGTATTATATTGTATTATATGGTTGTATTATGATTTATATTGTTGATTTGTCTCTGAAGTTGTCAGACAATTCCCCCCCCCTCTCTCTCTCCTTCCCTCTCTCTGCCTCTCTCTCTCCTTCTCTCTCCCACTCTATCTCCCCCTCCCTCTCTCCCTCTCACCCTCACTCTCTCTCCCTCCCCTCTCTCTCTCTCTCTCTTTCCCTCTCATCCCCCCTCTCCCTCTCTCCTCCTCTCTTTCCCTCTCTCTCTCCCACTCTCTCTCCCTCTCTCCCACTTTCTCTCTCTCTTCTCTCCCCCTCTCCCTTTCCCTCTCTCTCTGCCTCTCTCTCTCTTTCCCTCACCCCCCTCTCCCTCTCTTTCCCTCCCTCCCTCTCTCTCCCCCTCTCCCTCTCTCTCTTCTCTCTCATCCCCCCTCTCCATCTCTCCCCCCTCCTCCTCTCTTTCCCTCTCTCTCCCTCTATTCCACTCTCTCTCCCTCCCTCTCTCTCTCTCTCTCTCCCCTCTCCCCCCTCTCTCTTTCCCTCTCTCTCTCTTTCTCTCCCTCTCTCTCCCCCTCCCTCTATCTCTTTCCCTCTTTCACCCCCCTCTCTCCCTCTTTCCCTCCCTCTCTCTTTCCCCCACTCTCTCTCTCTCTTTCTTCTCTCCCACTCTCTCCCTCTCTCTCTCTCTTTCCCTCTCTCACCCCCCCTCTCTACCTCTCCCACTGTATGGGAATTGATGGCATTCAGATTTCCTAAAGCTGGCACCTCCTTTTCTGTACCACCAAACCCAAACCACATATTGCTTGAAGTCAAGTCAAGTCAAGTCAAGTCAAGTCAACTTTAATTGTCACTTTCTTCATAGGCCCAAGTCATACAAGGAAAATCAAATCACGTTTTCTCTCTATACCATGCCAGGACATACAGGACTGACATTTTACAGACTGACATGAAGTGCAAGACAGGACAGGTAACAGTGATAGACTGGTAACAATAAGTGGTCAATAATAAACACAGTATGAACATTTAACATACTGCCTGAAAACCAGACAGATAGTTATTACGCTCCACTTCTGTGTGTTTCATGTTTCTAAAACGACCTGCTGCCCCCATCAAGCACCACAGGGTAGAGTAACGACACGTGACCCATAATACAGTGCCAATATTTACAGGTGTGTGTGTGTGTGTGTGTGTGTGTGTGTGTGTGTGTGTGTGTGTGTGTGTGTGTGTGTGTGTGTGTGTGTGTGTGTGTGTGTGTGTGTGTGTGTGTGTGTGTGTGTGTCACGTAACCCATAATCCAGGGGGAGAACACTGGTTCGGGAGTCGAACTGG
>NC_085867.1:45345614-45348114 GCF_034702125.1 Engraulis encrasicolus
AGAGGACAATAACAGGAGCACCCAAAGTGGCATTCTCAGCAGGACTGGGTCACGGATACATAGAGGCTGTAGGTGGTGACTTGAATCTGGTTTTCAAAGATATTATTACCAATGTGGGAGGGGGCTACAGTAATGTGACAGGTGTCTTCACAGCCCCAGTAAAAGGGGTTTACTACTTTAGGTTCACTGTCGTGGACGTGAGATCAGGCCAGCTGGAGACCAGAATACATCTGAATGGGGAGCAGGTCATGGTTAACTCTGCATATGATGATAACGGACAGCGTATCTTTGGTTACAATGGCCTCACTCTGCAGCTAGAGGAGGGAGACATAGTTAACCTGCAACTGGTCCACGGCAACAGGGTCTGGGATAATGGTAACCGCACCATCTTCAGTGGCTTCCTGCTGTTTCCTCTTTGAAGTATTTCGAACACAATGGTGAAATAACTGATCTGATAAAAAGATGGACGCATGGAAATCATTGATCTAATAAATACATTGTTGTCCATTGATCTAATAACTCTTATGATCTAATAAAATGCTAAAAGGCTGACCTTGTTTTAAATGTTTAGGTTTTGACACACACTGTATCTCATGATGAAAATTGATTCATTTAAATTGCAGTCTCTTGTCACACAAAAAAACGGAATACAGCAATTTAGACTAAACTGTGACCATGTTTAAATAGTTCTCATGTGGTTCATGCTGATTTGTAAATTCACACCAGATGATTTCCAGTTCTGTGGCCCATATGATCTTATTGATACATGACATTGTGTGGAAAAGTCAATAAATAATTGAAATATAAACTCCATAAATTATTGAGATATAAATAAACTGTGACCATACACATGTTGTCTTGTATTCATTCACTTGACAGACCTGCAAGATAAAACTGTTTTATTTAATGTTTTGTTGTAATGTGTGGAAGTACAGAGTACAGACAAGCCCAAAGGTGTTCACATTAAATAGTAAATGTTTGCAATAGTAAAAGCAGTTTATGTGAGACCTTAAAGGGACACTGTGTGAGATTTTTAGTGTTTTATTTCCAGAATTCATGCTGCCCATTCACTAATGTTACCTTTTTCATGAATACTTACCACCAGCATGAAATTCTAAGTATTCATTATGACTGGAAAAATTGCACTTTTCATACATGAAAAGGGGGATCTTCTCCATGGTCCGCCATTTTGAATTTCCAAAAATAGCCATTTTTAGCTTAAAAAATGGCTGTACTTGGGCCATGCTAGAAAATATTAGTTTTTTTACTTAGTAAACTTTCATGAAAAGATCAAATTTGGCAATAGGCAGCCCAGTTTCAAAGAGCAGCATAGTTGCGGTACCCTTTTTTTTTTACCATTTCCTGCACAGTGTACCTTTAAGGATCCCTTTACAGCTTGTAGGCCTATATATTTGAACCAAAATAAATATGCCTCAGCTATGACTATGGCAAGTAAAATGACAAATCATCGAAATAGTGAATACATTTAAGAATAATGTGCACACAATGCCAAATAAACACTCACATCTCTCTCTCTCTCTCTCTCTCTCTCTCTCTCTCTCTCTCTCTCTCTCTCTCTCTCTCTCTCTCTCTCTCTCTCTCTCTCTCTCTCTCTCTCTCTCTGGGCCACTCCGTCCCTGCGTTTGTGTGTGTATAGCCTACAGTAGACCGTACACAGACACACTGGGCCTTTCTCAAAACCTAGTGCAGTGCACTTCCAAGTATATCAGCCTACTTAATCACACCCAGTGTTTGGATACTCTTTATTAGTGAAGAAAAATCCGCACTCACAAACTGTGTCTCATTATTTATTTATATTACCACCATGTCCAAAAAGCAAACGCGTTTCGGCTATCAAGCCCTTATCAGTGCGGGATGAGGCTTGATAGCCGAAACGCGTTTGCTTTTTGGACATGGTGGTAATATAAATTAATAATGAGCCTGGTTGTCACAGACGGTGCCTTTGTGTACACAAACTACCGTCTGGTAGCACTGCAGTTAGCACTCTGGTCTCGAGTCAGAAAATAAATGGTGCATTTGTTGCTACTCACCACCAACAAATTCCTCCAAAAACGTTTTCTGTTCAACTGTTGTGTTCTGTTCTGTTCTGTTCAACTCCAAAGAGTCAATATATTATATGTAGTAAACAAACACAAGCAGGTAATTGGAGTGCTTCTGGGTCTTCACCTTTTTCCCTTGGTGCTCATCAGTGTAGGGGCTCTCAAACTTGGTCCAGAAAGACAGATGCTGAGGCACTCAAGGTTGCAATTGTTTTACTTTTTTATTATTAATAGTATATGTAGTATATAATCTGTCCTCTGATTCAACAATGCGAGCTGATTTAAGCTATAAATGCACCGTTTATTTTCTGACTCGAGACCAGCATGTTAACGGCAGTGTTCCAGACAGAAGTGTGTGTTGCTCTCCACCAGGGGGGCCCAGAGCTACACACAGTGAGACCCAGGTTAGGGGTGGTTAGCCGCTATCAGACACACGTGGC
>NC_085867.1:45360614-45365614 GCF_034702125.1 Engraulis encrasicolus
CAGGTTAGGGTTAGGCATGGTTTTGGTCAGGGCACAATGTCACCACAATGTCACAATGTCATCTCCTGTCATCAGGAGCGTCTGGGGTGGTGGGCGGTCTGAGGGGGCGGTGGATGGTCTGAGGGGGCGGTGGGTGGTCTGAGGGGGCGGTGAGGGGGCGGTGGGTAGTCTGAGAGAGGGGTCTGAGGGGGCGGTGGGTGGTCTGAGGGGGCGGTGGGTGGTGTGAGGGAGGGGTCTGAGGGGGCGGTGGGTAGTCTGAGGGGCCGAGTTGAAAATATTTTATCTTCGAGCGAGGTGAGTAAGCGAGTAACCAAAGGCAGAGTTCGGTACTTCTCGCCTGTTCATTGGCAGTTAAAGCCTGTTGTTCAGCAGAACATCCATATTGTTTGGCTTGGAGGAAATGAGGTTTTAGCAATGCGGGGGTACAATGGGCAGGGTCGGATTAATATAGCCTGGGGCAGGTGGTGAGGTTTCTAGGGAGGGTAAAGGTGGTTGATATTCTGGGTAATGTGGTTGTTAGGTGGGGTAATATTGTTACTTAGCAAGGTGCTTTCTAGGCGGGGTGTTGTGGTTGCTAGGCGGGGCGATGTGGTTGCTAGGTAATGTGGTTCTTAGGAGTGGCGACTGGTGTAATGGAGGAAGTAATCAGCAGATGGTCCAGAGGCGGGGCTAGACGGTCCAGGGCCGGGGTTAGGTGGCCCAGGTGCGGGGTCAGATGGTCCAGAGGCGAAGCGTAGGTCCAACATGTCATGATGGCAGCGGCGTCATAACATGGCAAGATAGCCCCATAATGACCTGTTGCTGTATCCACATATGCCATACACCCTTCACATTAAACTCCAACCATCCCCTCATACAAGAAGAGTGGATGGGATGGCAAGCAGGAGGGGCCAATTCAAAGCCCTCAAAATGGAAAAAAACATTTCAGTTTTGTTTTTTCTCTCGACTGAGAGAGACTGCTACTGATGGGTGTAGCAGAGTAGAAGAGCAGAGAGAGAGAGAGCGAGAGAGCAATTAAGAGAGCGAGAGAGAGAGAGAGAGAGAGAGAGAGAGAGAGAGAGAGAGAGAGAGAGAGAGAGAGAGGGAGAGCAATTGAGAGAGCGAGAGAGCAACAGAGAGAGAGAGCGTCACAGAGAGCAAGAGAGCAAGAGAGCGAGCTAATGAAAAGGCAGAACAACAACAACAAAAGGCCAAATCATCGATAGCAGGAAAACAAAACAACAAAACAAAACAACAAACAAAACAAAAAACAAAACCAAACAGCGGAGTGAAAGAGAGAAATATATCATAGTTATTTTGTAAGAAGTCTATAGTAATTGTAGTAACTGTAACACTCAAGAGAGACTCACGCCAATATAATAAATAAGATCCATGAGTCTTATTGTTTATAAAAATGCTGCAGATAACACACTCTCACTCTCCCGTTGTCTGTAATGGGCACACACTCCTGGTGTGTAACGGCCACCAGGGAACCGACAAAAGGGGTCAGCTGTCCTGGGCCCAGGGAGATGGGGGGCCCATAATTGGGTCCTCATGACATTGAATGCATTGGGTGAGGGGGGCCTTCCAGATGACTTTGTACTGGGCCCAGCCAACGCTGTCCTGATGACCACACACTCTCGGTGTCTGTAATGATCACACACTCCTGAAGTGCGTTTCTCGAAAGCGTCATTGCTAACTAAGTTAACAACTTACTTGGTTGCAATGCAATTTCGCATTGGCAACTTACTAAGTTGCTAGCTGGTTATCAACGATGCTTTTGAGAAACAGGGTCACTCCCGGTGTGTAACGACGACCACACACTCCTCCTGGTGTCTGTAACAGCCACACACTCTCAGTGTGTGACCACTGCGACCAGTGTGACACACACACACACTCCATTGCCATCCCATAATGAGCTGCCACTGTGGCACACACACTCCCAGTTGGATTATTGCCAGGGCTCTGGAGCTTCAAGGAAACACATTGTCACCTTGAGGAGAGTTGGAGGTCATGATGACCTTGAAGATGTTAGGGCTGGGGGTCATGACCTTCAGGGGGAGGGGGGGGGGAGGGGGAGGGCATCACAACGTTGGTAGGAATGGGGTTGTGGTTGTAATGACGGTGGGTTTGGGTTGTGGTTGGGTTGTCACGACGTTGACAAGGAGATGCGAGTCGACTTTTGGACTGAACTGGGTTTCGTCGTCTTTAGAGTCTTTAGAGTCCCAAGCATCTTGAGAGTCTCTTAGAAAACAAAGACACACATGGTTTCCTCTCCGACCTGGACAAACAAAAATACTACAGTCTCTCACTGTCTGACCCCCTCCCAGGCCAGCTTAAGACCGTTTAGGGCACCTTTTAGGCCTGTTTCTCAATGCGGCTTCTACATCGCCCATCAGGGGGCTTTAAGGAGCCCTGTGGAGGGCGTTGAGAAGGATACAGCTGATAGGGGGCGGTGCTTAGTTGCCATTGAGGTCCATTAGTCTTTTGTTATTTTTCAATACAGATGGGGGCGTTGGTAAACTTATAATGAGGTCAAGAGGGCGTTGGCAAACTTGTGATGACGTCAAGGGGCGCTGGCAAACTTATGATGAGGTCTAGGGTGCGTTTGTTCAAGAAAGGTTCCTCACCCCTGTTTAAGGGTTACAGCTGGTTTTGGTGGGGGTGGGGGGGGGGGGGTGTGATGTCCAGATGTCCAGTAATGTTTTTTAAGGCCAATGCGATGCCCAATCGAATAACAATCTCCAGGTTTGGGGCCAATGCGATGCCCAATCGAATAATAATCTCCAGGTTTGGGGCCAAGAGGATGAAGCTGAGGTCAATTCTCAAACCTCCTGAATAGCAGTGTGTGATTTGTCAAACTGTCCAACCGTCCAATTCTACAAATGTCCAAACGCCTGGGAGTCTTTGTCTTTGTCCGAGAGTCTCTCATGCCACTGAAAAACGTCATACCGTGTCTGGAGTCTTTGTGTCCCATTGTGTCTAGTGTCTTTGTAAAGTCTTAGAGTCTTAGAGTCTTGTCCTAGAGTCTTGTTTAAGTCCCTCATGCTTTTGGAAAAAATGTCATATCCTGAGGGGGAAATAGCAGAGTGTTTGTCAAAATGGCCAACTGTCTGGAAGTCTCTCAGCTCTAAAGTCACTCATGCCCTTTGAAAACCGTCATATGCAGACTTTTAAAGCAAAGCTAGGTTTAGACTTCTCCTGCACTGAACTTGACATCACAGCAACCGCAGTACCAGAGGGTGTTCATACATCTGCCTTCAAAGTCCGCACTCCCAGGACAATGAAGGGTGTGGCGTTTTTTCCGCGCCGAGAATTCAAGGACGCCAATGATGTCAATTCCAGGTCCTGGAATCCAGGCCAATCAGGACCTTGCACTGTCTGCTAGTGTACTGGCTGACGACGGACATTTCAGTCTTCAACCATACGTTCAGCAAGGTGTCCATTCAGCTCTGCAGAGAAGGGCATGGTGGCTGGTTTCTGTACGGTCGCGGCCGCACAGTACCAGTATAAACGTAGCTTAACTCATACTGTAGTGTAGTGACTGTATAGAGATTGAAACCTTTTTTTACAGGCGAAGAGAAAAGGACTGGCAAAGGACCCGACTCTCCCCCTCTGCAAAGAAAGGACGTCCCACCCCCAAAGAAAGGACGTCCCACCCCCAAAGAAAGGAATTCCCGCCCCCAAACAAAGGACGTCCCGTCCCTAAAGGAAGCCCCTCCCATTTAGCAGCTTCAAAAACAGACAAGGTCCTCCTCCAGAAGACCTGGACCCCATGTCTCGTAAGCATTGTTGTTAACCAGTTAACAACTTACAAAGTTTCCAATGGGATATTGCATTGCAACCAACCAAGTTGCTAATTTAGTTAGCGACAATGTTGCTGAGAAACGCACCCCTGGACACAAATATGGCTGATTCCATAAACCTTAAAAAACCTACACACACACATACACACGCACACACCCTAACCTTAACCTACTGTACACACAAATCCCTCCCCCCACATAACCATTCACACAGACACACAGATGCACAGATGCCCCCCCCCCGCATACTTGCAGTAACCTACATACCCCCCAAACCCACCCCCACAGCCCAGAGTTACCAGAGGGCCAGCCCCACTCATGTCCAACCCTCTCGTATTCATGCAATGCAAACTCCCATTGGCAACTACCCAAGTTGCTAACTGGCTAACAGCTACGCTGTTGGGAAACATGAAGTTCAGTCTCCGACGTTATGTGTGAAGGGTGTGGCGTTCAGTCCTAGTGGTCATGCCAGTAGGGTGCGGGGTTTAGTCCCAGAGGCATGGCGTCAGTAGGGTGCGGGGTTTAGTCCCAGAGGCATGGCGTCAGTAGGGTGCGGTGTTCAATCCTACATGTGGCATCAGTAGGGTATGGTATCCAGTCCTAAAGGTCAGTAGGGTATGGTATCCAGTCCTAAAGGTCAGTAGGGTATGGTATCCAGTCCTAGATATCTATAGGGTGTGGTCTTTATTCCTGGACATCAGTTGTCTGGATGAGAAGGGATTGGTGATTTCCAGTTCCAGTAGGGTATGGGATCCAATCTTAGACATCTTCAGGGTGCGGCGTTTAGTCTTAGACGTCAGTCAGTAGGCTTTGGGGTCGAGACTTACACATCTTCAGGGTGCAGCGTTTAGTCTTAGACGTCAGTAGGGTGTGGGGTCCGGTCCTAGACATCTATAGGGTTGGGTGTGTAGTCCTACATACTGTGTTGTCAGTATAGTATGGTATCCTGTCCTAGAGGTCGGTAGGGAGTGGTGTTCAATCCTAGAGGACATAGTGTGTGGGATTCAGTCCTAGACATCTAGACATCACATCTAGCTCTCCGTAGTCCTAGACGTCAGTCTGTAGGGTGTGGGGTTGCGTCCCAGATGTCAGTCGGTAGGATGTTGGGTCGCGTCCTAGACGTTGGTTGGTAGGATGTTGGGTCGCGTTCTAGACGCCGGTCAGTAGGGTGTGGGGTCACGTCCTGGACGTCGGTCAGTAGGGGTTGCGTCCTAG
>NC_085867.1:45370614-45383114 GCF_034702125.1 Engraulis encrasicolus
TGAATTTGTACTGTAAAAGGCATTTGATAAAGCTCATATATTATAGACCTCATATATAGAGATAAAATGTTAATACTTCTTATTCGTATTGTATTGGTTGTATTTAAATAATACATATAATTGGATTTGTATTGGTTCCTTTAAACCCTTTCATGCAGACACCATGAAAAAAATGTGCAAGATTTTTTATATATTGATTTTTTCACTCATAATGGAGCTAATATGAAGAATCTTTTGGAATTTTTCAAAAATCTCTTTTGATGTGGAAGTTATTTTACTGTCCACATATGTGGACACTGCGCATCAAAGGAGTGAAAAGTTATATAGGCCTATACTGTATTTCAAGTTCAAATTAAGCTGTTTTATTCATTTTTATGGTGTTTTATGCTATATAACAACACAATATAACACTTTAACACCATATATCACTGTAATTAACCAACAACAAAAACATATATATAAAAATAGCATTGTTTATATAGGCGGTCATAGAAAAATATGTGGGAAATTCTTATTGCATGCAAGAAGACAGCCAATGCTGGTGAACAAAAAGCTCAGTTTGATTCAGCATGTACTCTAGCTCAATCTTACATCATTTATGTTGTCCCTGTATAAAAGGTAATGTGAAATTTGCCTCCAGACACATGCGTTCTGTAGTCATTCATCAGCATTTTCAAGTATTTTCTGTAAAAAAAAAAATAGTGTTAAATAGACCCCCTATTATAAATGTAAGTTAATTTACTTACTTTCCATGTTACCTTGTGTCATATTACAACATTATATGACACTTATGCATTATACATTACACTATTTAAGGAACAAAGATGAAACAAAGAGGAAAAAAACCTGTCAATTTAGCAATATTTACATACACAGCTATGGCAAGATTTGTGGGGAAACCTTGTTGCATGTGGAAAAAACCTTAAATTCTGATGAAGACACATCTGTATTTGATTCAGCATGGATTCTAGCTCAATCCTACATCATTTATGTTGTCCCTATATGAAAGGTAATATGAAATTTGCCTCCAGACACATGCGTTCTGTAGTCATTCATCAGCATTTTCAAGTATTTTCTGTAAAAAATAGTGTTAAATAGACCCCCTATTATAAATGTAAGTTAATTTACTTACTTTCCATGTTACCTTGTGTCATATTACAACATTATATGACACTTATGCATTATACATTACACTATTTAAGGAACAAAGATGAAACAAAGAGGAAAAAAACCTGTCAATTTAGCAATATTTACATACACAGCTATGGCAAGATTTGTGGGGAAACCTTGTTGTATGTGGAAAAAACCTTAAATTCTGATGAAGACACATCTGTATTTGATTCAGCATGGATTCTAGCTCAATCCTACATCATTTATGTTGTCCCTATATGAAAGGTAATATGAAATTTGCCTCCAGACACATGCGTTGTTGTAGTGATTCATCAGCATGTTCAAGTATTTTCTGTGAAAAATAGTGTAAATAGACCTTCCCTATTATAAATGCAAGTTATTTTACTTACTTTCCATGTTACTATATGTAATATTACAACATTATATGACACTTACACATTATATATTACAGTATTTAACGAACAAAGATGAAAAAAGAGAGAAAAAAAACTGTCAATTTAGCAATATTTACATACACAGCTATGGCAAGATTTGTGGGGAAACCTTGTTGCATGTGGAAAAAAACTTCAATTCTGATGAAGACAGATCTGTATTTGATTCAGCATGTATTCTAGCTCATTCCTACATCATTTGTGTCATTTTGTGGTGAAAGAAACCCGAAATATGCCTATAGACACGTGCGTGAAACACTAATTTTAGGTAGTTTTTCTTGAATTTGTTAAATTTAAAGTGTTAAAATGTGTTAAATATGTTAAAAATAATTTATTTTCACACTATAATCATTATAAATGCTCAAAACATTAAGTATTTGCCCATAATGAGCAGAATATTCTCACGGTAATCATAAATAATATGTTTATCATTAGACTCCCTTGATGCGCAACGTCCACATACGTGGACAGTAGCTTTATATTGTATAAAAACCTACCTTTATTGTAAATTTGGATTTTAACAACATAGACTTCTCAAGTGAACTGTACTAAACATCATAATATTTTTTAAAACCTGAAATTGCCCTTTGGTGTGGTTGATTTTCAGATATAAACATGCTTGTTATGGTCATAATTCACATCGGTGGATTTCTTAGATTGATGATGTCATCAAACACTTAATATTTAGTGCAAAAAGTTATAACTGCTGTTAAAGTATTGTAATGAACCTCATGGTACTTCCCATATACAATTTGGAAAAAAATAACCACTATTTACCTATCTAAAGTGGGGTTAGAATTACTGTCCTCGTATGTGGACACTGTGCATGAAAGGGTTAAGCTCAAACTGGAAACGGGATGTTANAATGTGTGAAANTGCAGGAAATTACATATAAGAAATACAACTTTTCTGGGGTAAAAACCCCAGACCCATGCCAAAATTAACTGTCCCATATTTAATTAATTGACGGTTGGCAATGAATGAATGAAGTCAAGGAAATTTTGCATAGGATTATCAGTATTGCATTGCTTTCTACATATTCAACACATTTACAACGTGATAGTACTGAACACTAATCCTCTGCTTTACGTTTTTTTTTTTTTTTTTGCGATGATGTTACTAATGCGGCCCGCTTGAGGTCCACATGGGTTGTATGCGGCCCCCGGACCAAAATGAGTTTGACACCCCTGCTTTAGAGCACATCAAACCCCAACCTCACCCTCTCACATCAAACCCCAACCTCACCCTCTCACGTTAAGCCCATTCACAAATGTTACTTTTTTCACAAATATAACCACCATCAAATTCTTAGTATTCGTTATGACGGGGAAAATGTTACTTTTTTCATGAAAAGTGGGGATCTTCTCCATTGCTTCTTTTAAAGGAAACCTATAATCACCAAGCACCATCCGCTCTTTAAAGCACCATCTTTAAAAAAAACCTCACTAGCAAACTGCTGTTTGAGTAGCCAACCCCCACACTATTCTGCATGGCTGTTTGGTACACTTTGTATGAGTGACTAAAAAAATCTTATTTAGTATCATATTTAGTTAACTTTGTACATTGAACATCAAAGTATGAAGAACAGATTGAAAGTAGGGACAAGCTCGAGTAGGTATGAGAGAGGGCAAGCTCGACTGGAGTAGCTACATAAGAGAGAGGGCAAGCTCGACTGGAGTAGCTACAAGAAGGGACAAGCTCAACTTCTGCGATAGAATGTTTTAGATGCGCTCTAGCCTCCAACTGTGATGTCTCGCAGCACATGAGCATCATAATTCCAGTGATGCATGTCATTCTTTTTAGCAATTTGTCGTTGCTATCATCGGAGCAGTTTCATATCAATTTTGATATTGTAACAGAGTTGGAAATGAATGAAAGTCAAAATTTAACAACACTGAAGATGGAGGAGCCTAACTCCGTCTGGCTGTCCCAGAAACAAAATAAAAACACAAACACCATGTGGCGCATATCGCCCAGCCCATAATACATGGCGCACCTCCTGTGGCACGCTGTAATAGTCACCACCATAGTACTACTATGACATAACACAAGGCCTTTAGTAATGCACTACGACTCATTGGTAACAGCAAATTTACAAGGCTGTCAGGCTTCAAAGCAGCAGCGGAACAGAACACACATCACTCACAGATACAGCCTCTGGTCTTAGACAAGAAAGAGAGGGAGGGAGAGAGGAGAGGGAGAGAGAGAGAGAGAGGGAGAGACAGACAGACCGAAATATGCATATATTAGATAGACAGAGACAGAGAGAGAACGCACATGAGAGAGAGAGAGAGAGAGAGAGAGAGAGAGAGAGAGAGAGAGAGAGATGGAGAGAGAGAAAGAGGGGGAGGGGGTGGATTAAGTCAGAGGGCCAGGGAGATATTGAGAGAAATATACACATAAACACATTTATCACCCTGTGAGCAGACGGCGTCTTCTGATTGGCTGAGCAGGTGTCCATTATTCCCCGACAATGGGACACCTATGAATTCATGCGTGCATGGTCGCACGCAGAGTATTCGTTTGGAATGCTGACAATATTTAAGTGAGAACCCTGTAGAATTCATGCGGATGATATACCCTCAGCATTCCAAACGAAGATTCTATATGTGACACGCTGCGACAGAGACCGGTTTAAGTGGTACCCATAGCAACGAACAAAGCGCAGTGGGCTGTTTGGCTTATTGTACCGTTGTCAACAGTTAGGCCTATAAATGCACATCCACATAAGACCACAGCTCAATTCAGCATGAGAAGGTAGAAAAGCGCTCCTTCACATCATCACACTGTGCCTACTGCCAAAAACCCATCACACACACACACACACACACAAACACACACACCACACACACACACACACACACACACACACACACACACACACACACACACACACACACACACACACACACACACACACACACACACACACACACACACACACACACACACACCACAGAAACCATCATTACCATACAAACAAGTTGCCTGCTGCCATCTCAGAGAGAGAGAGAGAGACAGAGAGAGAGAGAGAGAGAGAGAGAGAGAGAGAGAGAGAGAGAGAGAGAGAGAGAGAGAGAGAGAGAGAGAGAGAGAGAGAGAGAGAGAGAGAGAGAGGGTCGTTGTTGCCATTGGATGCATGATGATGGTTGTGTATGATGGTTATGTATACAGCAGAGGTGTGTGTGTGTGTGTGTGTGTGTGTGTGTGTGTGTGTGTGTGTGTGTGTGTGTGTGTGTGTGTGTGTGTGTGTGTGTGTGTGTGTGTGTGTGTGTGTGTGTGTGTGTGTGTGTGTGTTGGTTCTGTATTCAGCAGTGATGTGACACATCGTCTTTACATTGTCGACTCCAAAAACGCCTCTTCCTTCTACTCCTCCTCATCCTCTCTTTATCCCTTTCTTCCCTCCTCCTCATCCTCCTCTCTCTTCCTCTCCTCCTCCTCCTCCTCTCTCTTCCTCTCCTCCTCCTCCTCATCCTCCTCTCTCTTCCTCTCCTCCTCCTCCTCCTCTCTCTTCCTCTCCTCCTCCTCCTCATCCTCATCTCTCGTCCTCTCCTCCTCATCCTCCTCCTCTTCCCCATCCTTCTTCTCTTCCTCATCCCTCTCTTTATCCCTTTCTTCCTCTACTCCTCCTCCTCATCCCTCTTTTCACCCCTCTCCTATTGTTCTGCCACCCTATTCATTTCTCTCTCTCTACTTCTTGTTCCCTCCCTCTCTCTCTTCATCTCCCTCCCCCCTCTCTCTCTCTCCCTCTCTTCATCTCTCTATCTCTCTCTCCCTCTCTCTCTTCATCTCTCCCGCTCTCCCTCCCTCTCTTGATCTCTCTCCCTTCCTCTCCCTCTCTCCTCTCTCTCTCTCTTCAGCAAGTGTCCGGAACAGACTGTCTTCCATGGGATGTACAGTTTTGGCGCACCTGAGGGATGGAACTGAATGGATGACGGCAAGCCAGCTGCAGCGCGTCGCCGGGATGTGCTCCTTGAGAGTCCTGGAGGGGATTCTTGAGGAGGTCCGGAGCGCACTTCCTGGGGCTTGGAGGGAGGCTCTCCCGTCGTGCGTCGCTAGTTCGCAGTGGAAGGCGACATACAGGTTTCCTAAGGTTGAGGTTTCTGCCGCTTTTGAGGAGACCTCACATGAAGAGACACTTGTTTGCCTGGACTCCCAAGGGAGAAGGGAATTCGTCGAGTTCAGTAAAAAGGCACTGTATGCGGTGTCAGTTAAAGTGAGACACCAGAGGGTGCTGGGCCGAGCTGGGGCAGGGAGGTGGTCAGAAGTGTTTGGGCTGGGCTTTCCACCTAGAGGTTGTTGGCGGGCCCTGTACAAGCCTCCCATTGAGAAGCGTACAGCTGATCTACAGTGGAGGCTTGCTCATGGGGCCATAGCAACAAACAGACACGTGGCACACCTTAATCCAGCAACAGGGAGGGGTTGTCTATTCTGCGGGGAGGAGGAGACTATAACCCATTTGTTTTTGAGTTGTGAGAGGCTAGGAGGTCTTTTTCAGTGGCTCAGGGGAGTGTTGGGAGGGTTTGGGGAGGGCTTCTCAGAGTCTCTGTTCATTAGTGGGCCTAAATACAATGCGAATGTCAAGAAGGAGGTCTGTCTGGTAAATTTTCTATTAGGCATGGCAAAGTTGGCCATTTGGCTGACTCGCAAGCAGAAAATGCTGAACCTGGTGTATGTAGACCCCTTAGAGGGTTTCTTGGGAATGGTGAAAAGTCGCATCAAGGTGGAATACATGTATTATCACTTGGTCAATGATTTGGAGAAATTTTCAAACGTTTGGTGTGTGGGGCGGGTGTTGTGTGAGGTTGGGGGGGACGGGGAGCTGATTGTGAACATATAGGGGGGGGTGTTGGTCTGCTTTTGAGCAGTGGCTGTACTGTGCCAATGATGGCTGAATGGTGTTAATAAAAGGCTTTTAAAGGTCTCTTCATCTCTCTATCTCTCTCTCCCTCTCTCTCTTCATCTCTCCCGCTCTCCCTCCCTCTCTTGATCTCTCTCCCTTCCTCTCCCTCTCCCTTCCTCCCTCTCTCTCTTCATCTCTCTATCTCTCCCTCTCTCTCTTCATCTTCCTCCCTCTCTCTCTCTGTCTCTCCCCCTCTCTCTCTCTATCCTTCTCTCTCTCTCTCCCTCCCTCCTTCTCTTCATCTCTCTCTCCCTCTCTCTCTCCCTCTCTTCATCTCTCTATCTCTCCCTCCCTCTCTTCATCTCTTTATCTCTCCCTCCCTCCTTCTCTTCATCTCTCTATCTCTCCGTCTCTCTAATTACAGACTGGCTACAGGCTGCCGCCCCCAGAAGAGGAACGGAGGGACACTGGAGGAGGAAAGAGGAAAAGAAGAAATAAAAAGAAATTAAATGAAGAAATGGAAAGAAATAAATGTGAGGAGAAGAAGGGGGGATGAGAGAGGAAGAAAGGATGTGAGGAGGAGGAGAAGAAGGGATGTGAGTGGTGATGGAGTGAGAGAAGACGGTGATGAGAAGCGATGATGATGATGAACATGATTAAACTGAGTGACAGAGAACAAGAGACTGAACTAGGAACGAAGGATGATGGCAGAGGGATGACGTGAGATGAGAGAAGGAGGAGAGGGGAGGAGAGGAGAGGAGAGGAGAGGAGAGAGGGGAGAGGGGAGAGGAGAGGAGAGGAGAGGGGAGGAGAGGAGAGGAGAGGAGAGGAGAGGGGAGGAGAGGAGAGGAGAGGAGGGAGAGGAGGGGAGGGGAGGAGAGGAGAGGAGAGGAGGGGAGAGGAGAGGAGAGGGGAAGAGAAGAGGAGACGAGAGGAGAGAGGGGGAGGAGAGGAGAGGGGAAGAGAAGAGAAGAGGAGACGGGCGGAGAGGAGAGGGGGAGGAGAGGAGAGGGGAAGAGAAGAGAAGAGGAGACGAGCGGAGAGGAGAGGAGAGGGGGAGGAGAGGTGAGAGGAGAGGAGAGGAGAGGAGAGGAGAGCAGAGGAGACGAGCTGAGAGTAAAGAAGAGAGGAGGAGAGGAGAGGAGAGGAGAAGAGAAGCTGAAAGGAGAGGAGAGGAGAGGAGAGGAGAGGAGAGGAGAGGAGAGGAGAGGAGAGGAAAGGAGAGAAGAGGAGAGGAGAGGAAAGGAAAGGAGAGGAGAGGAGAGGAAAGGAGAGGAGAGGAGAGGAGAGGCTGAAAGGAGAGGAGAGAGGAAGGGAAGAGAAGAGCAGAGGAGGTGAGAGGGGGATTTAATTGTGTGTAAGGCTCCACTTGTAATAATTGTGTTCAATTTAATGCTCATCATGTGCCAACTAAACATTTATCATTTTTAATCTATCTCATGTTGCCAACTAAACATTTATCATCTCCATATCTTGTGCCAATTAAATATTTATAATTTTTCATCTCATGTGCCAACTGAACATTTATTATACTCATCTTCATCTTCCTCATCTTCATCTCCTCCTCATCATCCTCATCCTCATCTTCCTCATTTACTATCCTCAACCATCTCATTTGCCTACCAACTCATCTTCCTCTTCCTCTTCCTCCTCCTCATCATCATCATCAGCAGCACTGCTGTCATCTTCATCATCTGTCGCTGCCTCCTACCCAGGATGCCGTGCGTCTGCTCGCCCTCACCGTTGAATCAAAAGACAATCGGCCCTGCCGTGGCCAACCGGTGGGGCACGCGCCTGCCATGCGGCTGACCCGGGTTCGGTTCTCAGTCAAGGTCGTTTGCCGACCCCTCCCCGTCTCCCTCCCGATTCGCTTCCTGTCAACCTCTCACACTGTCCTATCAAATAAGGTCGAAAAAGGCCACAAAAAAATCTTTAAAAAATAAAAAAATAAAAATAAAAAAGACAATTATGGCGGCCACCAGATCAACTCCCTTGGAATGCTCTTTAGTTTGACACTGTATTACCAGAGAGAGTAGAGAGAGAGAGGTTCCATTGTTTCTGGGTTCTATTATTGGGGGGGAAATCCCCCTTTAGGCAGACCTAGGCAGACCTGAGGACTGTTCTATTCAATGCTAGGAGCATTATGACACGCCCCTTTAGGCAGACCGGAACCTGGTCATGTTAGGTGCCCATAGAAACCTATTATGTTGGCATATCTCTATACCTAAAGAATCTCTGGTATTACTGTGATATGAAAATAGAAAGCAGAAATCAACATTGTACTGTAGTCTCCGAATATGATATTGCTATTGCTACTATTTTTAGCCTACTTTGATATATCAGGTATCTGTCTGCCTTCAACTAGCCATAGTAAAGTAATGCTACGTGACAACACCAAAAAGGTAACTCCAACCTACTTCGGGTAACACGGTTTGTAATGGAAACTCAAACCGTGTCCCACATAGATAATATCATCTGCTATCTATGTGGGATGGGGTGCCCTTTTAACCCTTTTAGGACCTGACCCCCCCCCACTGTTCCTTTAAATGGGCAGAGTTATAGAGGAGATGGGTGGAGACAGAGTGATGCAGGAGATGAAGAGATAAAGGATAAAGTGATGGAGAAAGTGGAGGGGTGGCGAGAGGTCGTGACCTTTTCAGGAGTTTGACCTCTAGTTTGACCTCTAGGTACCGCTGATGACCTCTGAGAACTCATGATGACCCCTACACCTCTCAAACCTCTCAGAGACATGATGCGCCTTTTTTACCACTCTTTTGTTGCGAGCATTTTGTGCTTTTGTTCTGTGGTCTGATACTTTTCTCTGTCAGTAGCAAGCAAAAATAAGCTTCACAAAATAATTAACATGGCCAGAAAGATTGCCTGCCAGCCATTAAATAGCATGGCCATGACTGTTGAAGCAAGGGTGGTTACAGGGGCGTAGGCAGAAATAATAAAACAGGTGGGCCCAGAAAAAATCGGACGGGCCAAATCCGAAAGCGTGTAGGTATATATTATAATATTGTACTCAAAAATGATACTTTGAAATTGAAATCATAGAAATCACAGAAGATCAACCAGACTTAACCAGACAAAATGATTAATTATCGCTCAGTGCTATGCCATTAATTATATTTCAATGAGGCAACAGTTGACTCTCAAGTTTGAATGGGGTGGGCTTGGATGTCAAGTGGGCGGGCTCAGGCCCACCCAGGCCCACCCCTGGCTACGCCTATGGTTAATAATACATAGTATTTGTAATGATGTGTCACACCCTTTACATCAGGCCTATGAGGTGTTGCCTTCAAGCAGGAGGTTCAGGCTGCCTTCCTTCCTGAGAAATAGAGCCTGTAGGTCATTTGTACCCACAAGTATATCACTGTTGAATAAGACTCCAACTGTAAGATAACTGCACTTTACCACTGTAGTCTATGTCAGTGTTTCTCAACAGGGGTGCCGCGGAAACGTGGCAGATAAATAAAATTATGTAATATAATACATATTTGTCTGAATTGAAAAGTTAATGCTTGTCAGTGGAATCTTTCATCTGCCATTTACGCACAATAAAGTAAATATAGGTCACCCCATGGTCAGCTGCAACTTGAAAACGTAGGTCTTGTGACGCTTCCAAATGTGTTACTTTTCTAAGCTTGTGTGGTATCGGATGCGATGCTTGGTTTGGGGTGCCTTGAAATTTTTCATGAATTGAAAGGGTGCCTCGCCTTAAAAAAGGTTGGAAAACACTGTTCTATGTAATATGAGGGGTTTTTGTCCTGTCCTATGTCAGGCTGTGTTTTTGTGTGTGTTTGTGTGTGTGGGGGGGGTGTATTTGTCTTTTGTGTTTTTTTCTGTTTCTGTAACTATCGGATGCACTGACAAATGGCACAGAACAAGTTTCTGTAAAGACGAATAAATAATCTATCTTATCTTATCTTAAACATCACACAAGCAGTTTAGAAACAGGCTAGACAAGATTGATGTATAAGTCCCCGAAATTCAACGGGCCCAAAAGACCCAGTGTAATGGAAGGGATTGGGAAGGACCGGTCACATTGTTTTCCCAGATTAATGTTCCTCACAGGAAAGGAGCAAAGGCCACGAGTGAATCTCAATATGAAAGAAAAGTAATTCAAACTAATCTTGGCAAGTAAAACACTGAAGTGAAAACGGGTCCAAAAGACCCGAACACCTTACAAGGGTCAATACATTTTTTACACCTCAGCTCCGCGACCCACTTTTGGGTCCCGACCCACCAGTTAAATCTGGTTCTGCAGCCTAAGATTTTTTTTTAAAGTATTTTTCAGATTTTTTATAGGATATTGGGCTTTATTACAGGATATTGCAGGACACGGGATATTATGAGAGGAGACAGCAAACAATTGTGAGAGAGAGATGGGGTAGAGCTGGGAAATGACCCTGGTCAGACTCGAACCAGGGTCCCCATGGTCTTGCAAGCCCATATGTGGGGGGCTTAGCGCGCTGCGCCACAACACCCCCCTGCCGGTTAAGATTTAAAGGAATTTTCACTACTGTCTTGTTACTAGTGCACATTTAAACTATCGTCCATCATACTTGATTTGGTTTGGTACCACAAAACATAACAATAAACACAATGGATAAAGTGGCATTTATTCTATCCCCATAAAGAATGATATGCAAAAAACGATGCATGACATCATGTTGGGGACTCACAGACTGTATGTGGGGACTGGAGACCAATCACTAAATCCATCACTAAATTCTGTTTTAAAAAAGAAAGGGATAAGAAGGCGGAGGAGTGTTATTCCGCTCCAAAGGGAAATATTTTCCTATAGTCATGTGTGGACAATACATTATCCCGCTTATCATATGGCCTTTACCAACATTAGAAAGCACAAATAGTTAACCAGTAGTTTATTGTAACGGATTTATTGACATTTCATTACGTGCGCAAAGAAAAATAGTTTGTGGAACGCTCATAATTCAAAAGGTTACCAAGCAACAGAGTTCAGTTACTTTCTACTTGTTAACAGCCACGTCAGAGAGAGTAGAGAGAATCTCTGTCCGTGTTGCGCTTGAAACTGTTTGCAGGCAGCCTCGGTCACTGCGTGACATCTAGGCACACTACTAAACTCAGGTTCACAACAGGATCATTTCTGTCAAAGCGGCGACAGTTTTCCAGAAACTTCATAGGCAACCCAAGCACTGCTGTGCCCTGTCCCTGACCATCATTATCGATCCTAATAGCTTCAGCAGCTGTGCGCCGGATGGTTGGCTAGAGGAGGCAACTTCTAGCCTAGTAGCCCACACGCTTAAGGAAACTGTCCACAAACTCCTCCCTTGTTTAAAAAAAACAAAGCTAGTGCTAATTAGAGATGCACCGGATCCTGATTTTTAGGATCCTGCCGGATACCGGATCCACTGCTTAAGATCCTGCCGGATCCGGAACCGGATACCGGATCCTACGAAAGGGTTTAAACACATAGCCTACTCGTACACATGGGCCCTTTTTATTGTCTCAAACTATTTTTTAGACTCATTGGCTTACTGCCACACTGCCTGCAACGGCCGCTTCCAAAGGGCATTCACTCCATGCAGCGATTTGGGTGGTGAACGACTGACTGAAAAGCCTAGGCCACGTAAAAACTAGAGATGCACCAGATCCTGATTTTTAGGATCCTACCGGATACCGGATCCACTGCTTAAGATCCTGCCGGACCCGGATCCTCTGAAAAACCGTATTATCCTACCGGATCCGGAACCGGATATTGGATGCGGTGCATCTCTAGTGTTAATAATAAAAGATGTCACGACAGCGGCTGGTGGACAGTGACAGTTTGCTTTGTTGGAACGGCAACACTCGGGCATCAGGGGTTGCTGATAAATCTCGATAGGCTACCATTGGGCCGTTGTTGTTATTGGTTTCATCAGGATGAAACAAAACTGTTTAAATTAATCGCTGAATGAGACTTCTTAGACATTGTTGTTGTAATTCGTCCTGCGTCGTTTGGGAAGTGGCTGTTACCGGAGCAGTAGTGTGTGCGTTAATTGCGCTGCCAGACGCAAAATGCTACAAAAACTCAGCACTGCAGGCAAGAATCAGTCGTAGTCGTAAATGTG
>NC_085867.1:45388114-45390614 GCF_034702125.1 Engraulis encrasicolus
CACTGTAGCCATAGCAACACCAATACTGTAGTCATAGCAACACTAATATAGTAATCGCAACAGAAGATGCTATAGCCATAGCAACACCAATACTGTAGCCATAGCAACACGAATACTGTAGAGTAGAGTAACAGGAAATGAATAGCATCAGATAGAAGGACCAGTAAAGAAGGACAGGTACAAGAAACAATGGACAGAGCGAGGGGGAGAACGAGAAAGAGATAGCACAATAGACCACGGACGTGTCTAGCATATGTTGAGCAGGCTTCTACTGTATTCCATTCGATTGACGATTGACCAGTGAGAATACTTCCGCCTCCAAAAGTGTACCTTAGCAACGTTGAGAACAAGGCAAGACAAGGCCATTTTATTTCGAAACAGAGTAATTCAATGTCAACCGTATGCAAAAAAAGAGAAAAAAAAACAATAAAAACAATAGCAACGCAAGAAGTGTGGTAAAAGATACTAACAGCACAAAGCAAGGTAGATAAAAACAAGATAAAAGAGGCAAGGATAAAAACAAGAAGGAAATAAAGAACAGATAAAAAAACAAAAACAAAATATCCAAGAGAATGCATCTGTAAAAAGTTTCGTCTTTAGTCAAGTTTTAAAACATTGTATTGTTCCAACCCTAGAACAAGCCCTGATAGGCCCACACTGCCGCCTCGTTCCGTTTGGCTGTGAATTCTAAAACAATTTAACTGTCAATCAACCCAACTAACAATACTCATTGGTCACTTGACCAAGTTAATAGCTCTCTAAAATGAAGGGTCAGACGAAAAAAAATATTAGTGTTGTTTGAAAGGGATGAAAAACTACCATTTGAACAAAACCGAGCTGACTTGGCAAGAATTTCAGAAAGATAAATCGCTTCCATAGAAACGGTGCTCTAGGGGGTGCTGTGGCGCAGCGCGCTAAGCCACCCACACTTGGGCTTGCATGCCCATGGGGAATCCCGGTTCCAGTCTGGACGGGGTCATTTCCCAACCCTACCCCATCTCTCTCCACACTCACTTCCTGTCACACCTTCACTGTCCTATCTGAAATAAAGGCCCAAAAATATATTTTAAAAGAAAAAAAAATGGTGCTCTACAAGTACTTCCCTAATTCACTCAAAACATTGTCTCCCCCGCCCCTTTAGTCAAGACAGTGTAACAGACAGAAACCTTTGAAAACTTAACTGATATAATTCATACATACACCAGTGCCAATGATGGTGTGTGTGTGTGTGTGTGTGTGTGTGTGTGTGTGTGTGTGTGTGTGTGTGTGTGTGTGTGTGTGTGTGTGTGTGTGTGTGTGTGTGTGTGTGTTTGTGTGCATAGACCGCGGAACGTATATGAACAAGGGGGGCCTCAATTTTGGATGGGGGAGTTGGGGGTCCTCCCCCAAGAAAATTTGAGTTTCTAAGATGCAATTTCATGCATTTTAATGCATTTTTGTCTGCCTTAATGCTGTATCTTACGCCGGACAAGGCACTGAAAAAACGGACGTCTGGCCACCTAGGCCACAATCACAAGAGGACCAAAATTTTAGATTGCACATGATTCAGCCGAGGCTATGCACGGTATAGGCGCTACGCGGACACGCATCAACACAGCGCAGAACAAAATGCTCAATCAAGCACCTCGGTGGTCGGTGGAAACGCAACAGTAAAACGGGCGGTTTGCTTGTACCAGTAGGCTACTAAAGTACTATGAGAAACACAGAACACAGAAGTGATCTGTGGTGCTTCGTCAGAGGGCGCGCGTACGAGAGAGAGAGGGAGCGAGAGAGAATGCCAGAGGTAGCCTACATCACGTTGCTGTCAGGATGATTTTACTTTCAATGTCCAAACAGCCAAACAACACTACAAGAACCAAATCCAAGAGTTTGATAATCACATCAGCATGACTCACCTACACTGCCCCTTACATTGATGGAGGTTGCAAAGATGACAAATAACTTTCCTGGTAATCCTAAAACCTTTTGATGGATAATGGTTGGCAGTGGGCTATTGCTTGAGTGTGTTCTTTCACGCCGATGTTTGTGAGCAATGAGACGGTGATTGTCAATAAAAACAGTAAGCAGAGCTTTAGCTAAACTTTCGCGTGTGCTCTTCATTCCCGCGGCACGCTGAGCACTGAAGCAGCGTTCTCTGGTCGAAGTCGACGAAAGTACATGCGAGCAGAGCTAGAGCGTACCCTCGCTTTCAGATGAATGAGAGGCAAAGTCTGCTATACGTTCCCGCGGCAACCTGGCTTCTTTGCGTCGCTGTCTGCTCAGCGAAATGATTAACACCTGGGTTTTGGGCGAGACCGCCTTCGGTGGGAAAATGCATTTTAACTTCATGTGACTTGTTAGCTGTAAAAAAACACTTAATAAAATGTGTAGTTTTAAAATGAATTTTACTCGCAGGGTAGGTCCTGCTGACTGCACATCACAACCTCTACTTCTTCCGCGCGATTTTCAGTGCTGCGCTATAGGCTCAGAACTCCAGATTTCGCAACATTGCCACGTATGC
>NC_085867.1:45408114-45413114 GCF_034702125.1 Engraulis encrasicolus
AGTTCAGCACTAGTCTGCGATACAGGACCTATTGAGGCTTCGAGGGAGGTTTACTAACGTTCCACGCCACACTCTGCTAGTTGGGAGGGAGGTTTACTAAGGTTCCCCGCCACACTCTGCTAGTTGGCCTCCAGTGCATAAGCAGGTGCTTGCGCGTGTTTACGTCAATAAGCGCTTGTATACATATATATAAACTATACATATATATATATTTTTAGATATGTTTTTGGTCTTTCTCACCTTTATTCATGACAGTACAGTGCAGATGGTGACAGGAAATGAGTTCGGAGAGAGAGACAGGTAAGGGTCGGCAAAGGACCCGGGCCGGGAACCAAACCGGGGTAGGCCACATAGCAAATGAGTGCCCTACCATATATGCCATGGTAGGGCCCTTGTAAACTATATTACGCAAGCCTCACACAGGGCCACTGACAGCTTTGACCGGGCCCGGGACTAAATCATCTGAAAGGGCCCACCTGTAAATGCATGCAGTGCTATGAGAACCCATTTCTGGGCCCCCTCTCACCCTGGGCCCGGGACAACTGACTCCTTGGTCCCCCTGTCAGCTTCCCTGGCCTCACATAGGCTACAGCACCTTTCTGGGTCGGAGGGCTATCAAGGGCTACCCGAGGGCTACTGATGGCTACCCCCGAGCTACTTGTTCGTTCAAAATCCTCTACCATTGTCTTGACATTGTTCTCAAATCGCACTATGATTGAAATATAATTTGCTGAAAGGTTATAAAGAAATATTCTTTATAGATTATAAAGAAATAATCTCTTATTTAAATGAAGAAAAAACATTAACTGTGACTAAAATCTTGTGGTCATCACTATTTATTAGCATCCTTGGTGGGCACCTCAGAAGGTCCTAAAGGGCTACCTGGCGCCCGCGGGCACCACATTGGTGACGCCTCTATGAACATAAGTGCCATCCCATTCCTGAGCCATAGGGGGCAATATGATATTGCTCCATCATGTGTAGCTATTAATGCTACAGCTTCAACTCTTCTGGAAAGGCTGTCCACTAGGTTGAGGAGTGGATTTTTTTTGACCATTCTTCCAAAAGCGCATCGGTGAGGAGGTTGCCCACTGATGTTGGTCGAGAAGGCCTGGCTCTCAGTCTCCGCTCGAGTTCATCCCAACGGTGTTCTTTTGGGTTCAGGTCAGGTTTGGGTTAGGTAATATTCGAATATTACAATATTAGGTGATATTGGGTAATATTAGAATATTTGGCTGGACCTGAGGAGGGTAGTGATGGGTGTACAGTAGGTATATAGTAGGTCAGATTGGGTAGGGGTAGCCTGGCTGGACCTGAGGCCGGGCCACGCAACATAGCAACAGGTCCTGCATGGTCATGATTGCTCCATATACACCCAGAAGTTGTGTATGAACAAAAGTGTCTGCTAAATTTAATGTGAAAACTGTGTATGAACAATCCTCTGTGGTCCTCCTATCGTACACAGCCTACTGCACAATGAAACAAACATGTCCCCCAAGTAAACAAAAGCCATGTTAAATACATACTAACAGATGAGACACGAGAGCCAAAGACAGTTTGGCAAAGTAAAAAGAAAAAAAACTTTCAAGTCACCAAAGTACAAAGTATTCAAGAGCAGCAGAATGGTGTTATTCGCCCGAGGCTCGCGCCAGCCAGCACCATGGACAGCAGCAGCGCGAGGACGGGACGCACGAGGCCGTTAGATAAAATTAGAATTTAGAATGCTGCTGCCCACACGCGCCACGGAGCAGCAGGCGCGCGAGTTATTTTTGGTTGACAAAACTCTCAACAGTCAACAGCGAGCGACCAACTGAAGCTGTTCCAGAATGCCGGGCACAGACACCATGTCACGCTTCAGATAACATGCATGCAGACAGTGGGGTAATATAGTCCGTTTTATAACCCTTTGATCCGTCACAGCAAATATGCAAGAAAATATAACAGATCTGGAATTCAGCATGTAGGCTAAATCCCAGTTTAAGGCAGCCGTATTGCCATCCACGGGTATAATAATTTTAGGTGTGGGTTATGGGGACATGTCCATACCATTTTTGAGACAAAGCTTGTCCCCGTCACTTTTTTCACAAGCATATAATGCAAAAATAGCAAATGCATACCCAGGCAATTTACCATATGAATGTCCATACCACTTTCCAAGCCACACCAACACCTTTGGAAGCATCATTTCCTTTCACCCTGAGTGGCAACTTACCTCCAGAAACATTAGAATCGGACCGGGTCATCGAGAGAGCAGTGGCGGGGTTTCAGGTAAAGTTGGGCGGCGTGTCCGGGCACCTCAGACGGGGTGTGTGGGGCACTCTGCTCACCTCTGACGATACACGACGGCTCCAACATCAGAGAGGCATGAGGGCTGATGTTACAGCGGCCAGGAAGGTGACCATACAACAACTATATATATGTTTCATTTGAAATAATAATAACAATATATTTGTTTAAAAAAATAAAAAAATGAAACGTATTCCCTTTTCAAGTCGTTGCTTCCATTGATGCTACTCCACCAGAACTGGCTGTATCTGGCTGTAGTGATGGCTGTAGTGTTATAACCAGGCTCTTTATAGGCTAAAGAAACTGCTTCAGAATGCCCCTTATCAGCTCTTGAAAGTTACTGGACTACTTTGAGAAATATCTTCTTTGTCTTATAACTTCCAATCCGCGGGTAATCCCTTTGGACGCTGAGCATCAGAAGCATGCAGTGGAATAAAATCAGAAGCAGTGAAATAAAATAAAATGTAAAAAACCCGTTAACTTCCAAAACGATTGTGCCTGCGGCATGGAGCAATCACGTAGGTACATCACAAATAGCTGGGAATAAAGAAAATAAAGGTCTTCTTTCCCATGGCGACGATATTATTTAACACACTGCTCACAATCCATGTGTTTATGACCAGGAACAGAAACGGCCCGTAAAAGGAAGCGAGTGGAAAAAGGTTCCTGACCACACCAAAGACCCGTGCTCTCTCTCCCCCTCTCTCTCTCAGTAAAGCCTGATGTGTGTCGGTAAACGGCTTGTTCCAATATCCTCGCGCATCACAGCAGATTTAGCCTACCGCTTATTATCCCGTGAAGAAGACGAAAGCTGGCTCAGCATCCACCGAGCGAATTTCGCAACCTGCTCTCGCGCTGGCTGCCTCTCGTGCCTGCTGCCTCGTCGGTAGTCTCGAGATGCGCGGGGGGCACCGTATAGGTCCTATAGCTCGCGCCGTCGCCGTTGCCCCGATCTTCCTTCCGTTGTGCCGAGTAATTTGTGCAGCTGCTGATCTCACGAGCTGTGGAGGCGTCCTATAAATCTTTCTCGCGCGCTCAGCTCAGCTCAGCTTCAGGAGGCGCGTGTGTGTGAGAGAGACTCTAGTGCTCGCGACGGCGCCGGGCAGCAGCAGCAGCAGCAGCACGGCATCTTCTCCGGGAGGCAGTGGCGCACGCGGCTCATCTCATCTCATCTCATCACCAGGGGGAAGAAGAAGAGACCAGACCAGTCGGTGCCCCGGCATTCATTAACGGCCGGCGGGCGGAAGTGAAGTGAAGGGTCCGCGTGCAGCAGTAGCAGTCGCGTGATGACTGAGGGAGATTGATGACTGCTGACTTTCCCCACAGAAGAGGAGAGGAGAGAAGACAGGAGAGGAGAGGAGAGGAGAGGTTAGAGGAGAGAGAAGAGAAGAGGAGAGGAGAGGAAAGGAGAGGAGAGAGGAGAGGAGAGGAGGGGGAGGAGAGGTGAGAAGAGGATAGGAGAGGGTGTGGAGAGGAGAAGTGGAGAGGGGGTGGAGAGGAGAAGTGGAGAGGGGGTGGAGAGGAGAGGAGAGGACAGAAGAGGAGAGAAGGGGAGAGGAGAGGAGATGAGAGCAGAGGAGAGGAGAGGAGATGAGGAGAGGAAAGGGGAGGAGAGGTGAGAAGAGGAGAGGAGAGGGGGTGGAGAGGAGAGGAGAGGGGGAGGAGAGGAGAGAAGATGAGAGGAGAGGAAAGAAGAGAGGGGAGAAGAGTAGAGGACAGGAGATGAGATGAGAGGAGAGGAGAGGAGAGGACAGGTGAGAGGAGAGGAGAGGAGAGCAGAGGAGAGGGGAGAGAAGAGAGGAGAGAAGAGAGGGGAGAAGAGGAGAGGAGAGAGGAGGGGGAGAGAGGAGAGGAGAGGGGAGAGGAGAAGAGAAGAGAGGAGAGGAGAGAAAACAAGGGAGGAGATGAGAAGAGAAGAGGGGAGAGGAGGGTAGACAGGAGAGGAGAGGAGGGTAGACAGGAGACGGGATGAGAGGAGAACAGAGGAGAGGGGAGGAGAGGAGAGGAGAGGAGAGTCATATACACTTCTACTCATATGCACTCAATGTAGCCACTCAGTACACTCACCCGATCAGTCAAAGTGGCTACTATTTGACCTTTTCTACCAGCTAAACTGAATTTTCACCAGCAGTCATGGGTAAGCGGTTATGGCGTCAGACTTGTAGCCCAGAGGTTGTCAGTTCAACCCCCGACCCGCCAGGTTGGTGGGGGGAGTAATTAACCAGTGCTCTCCCCCATCCTCCTCCATGACTGAGGTACCCAGAGCATGGTACTGTCCCGCCGCACTGCACCCTTTTGGACACCATTGGGGGCTGCCCCTTGCACGGGTGAGGCATAAATGCAATTTCATTATGTGTGCTGTGTCACAATGACAATGGAAGTTTGCGTTTCCCAGTTTGGCTTTCAGTTGGCTGGTGTTAATATTGGAGGATGCTAGTTGGCTAATGTTCAGTTTAGATCAGGGATGAGCAACTGGAGGCCCGGGGGCCACATGCGGCCCACATGCGGCCCGCCCAGGGCCGGATTAATGCACAGGCTAGATATGGCTGCAGCCTAGGGGCCCCCACCTGCCAGGGGCCCCCTGATTGGACAAAAGTGAAAATTGCAGAATTGGGACAAGATGCAATATTGAAAAATTCCGAAGGGCTGTTCGCTTCGCCAAGTCCATTTTTGCCTTGATATCGGGACACCTCGAAGGCCGCTATTCCGCTTAG
>NC_085867.1:45435614-45438114 GCF_034702125.1 Engraulis encrasicolus
GTACATGTATATGTAGGAATGTAGACGTATATGTATGTGTCCATATATATATATTTTCCAGTTGAGTAAAGTATTTTAATCTGAGCTTTTGAGTGAGGGCAGGGGGCCTGTCAGTTGAAGTGTGATGGGGCTGATTAGCATGTGTAAAGGATCTGGCCCTGGTCTTAGACCAGAGGGCCTATATTATAAAGGGCAAACGATGCCACAAGTCAGGAGGCTTTTTGACCAGGAACACCACGGAAAATAGTAGTAGTAGTAGTAGCCTTTATTTGTCCCAGTATGGGCAATTGTTTTGCAGTGGTGGTACACCTCTCACACCCACACACACACACACACACACACACACACATAAAACATTTAACAGACATAAATAACCGTTAAAAACGCATAAAAAGGTGGAGGGGTTAAGATAAATGAGTAATCTAAAAGAAAGATCTACAGACTAGGGCTTAAAAGAGCTAAACATACAACTCATGGCTATCTATGCCTCCTGGAAAAATGGTGTCCCTATGCTGAGACGACTCCTGTTCCATTCGGAGCAGTAATAAAATTAATCTGCAGAAAATTCATCGGATCAAAAGTGCCTGTCTGACATTTATAAAACCCAGAAAGTCAAAGAATGCGCGCACATCAGTGGCACAGGTGCTGGACCAAACGTAAGATAACTGAAAAGAAAATAAAGGTCCGCAACACTGTTAAATGCTCCCAAATATTTAATGGCATGACGTTTCGGACTAACCGTCCTTCATCAGAGTTGCACTCTGATGAAAGACGCTTAGTCCGAAAAGTCGTGCTATTAAATATTTGGGAGCATTTAACAGTGTTGCTGACCTTTATTTTCTTTTCATTTATAAACCCCACCCAGGTCAAGACGGATATCGGGGCCACAGAGAGGCAGCGTGGCGTGCTGCTGGGCATGTCGGACCGCGGGGACATCAGAGACGCGGACCTGGTGGTGCTGTGGTACAACGGGACTCACACATGCTTTGGGGTAAGGAGGGAGTGTATATGTGGGAGGGGGAGAGGTGTGTGTGTGAGTGTGTGTGTGTGTGTGTGTGAGTGTGAGTGTGAGTGTGTGTGTGAGTGTGTGTGTGAGTGTGTGTGTGTGTGTGTGTGAGTGTGAGTGTGAGTGTGAGTGTGTGTGTGTGTGTGTGAGTGTGTGTGAGTGTGTGTGTGTGTGTGTGTGAGTGTGTGTGTGTGTGTGTGGGGGGTAAGGTGTGAGTGGTGCTGTGGCACAACGGAACTCACACATGCTTTGGGGTAAGGAGGGAGTGTGTGTGGGGGGAGAGGTGTGTGTATGATTGTGTATGAGTGTGTGTGTGTGATGCTGCGGTCACACCGCCGGCGTTGAAAGAGCTAAAACGCTGCTGACTCCTGCCTGGAAAGCACAGGTCAGGGGCGTTGAACGAGGCAAAAGATTCAACCTGAAGTTTTCGACCAAGAATCTCGACCAACCAAAGCTCGTGTTTAGAAAAATGTGAAAATTCAATTTCCTGCCGCCTGCCAGTGCCGAGCTCATTACATATTTTTAGATCAAGTTCAACTTTTGACGTCCTCGGCTTTTGACGCTTTTGACGCTTTTGACTCAAGACACGCTTTGCGGCTTTTAACGCTTCTGCCGCCTGCTCTCCCATACAAAGTCAATTACTTCTGCATCTTTCCACGCGTGCAACGCTGGCAGTGTGACCGCACGGTGAGGCAAATTTCATGAAAAAATCACACAGACAATGTCATAATTAGAAACTGATTTAACGTCTGCCATAGTGGTGTCAACAATGATCGATTCGGCGATCCAAATCGATCCGGGGCATGGACGATCCAGAATCGATCCGGCAAGTTCCAGAATCGATCCGGCAATTTTTTTAAGTTTCAATTACTTCCATGGATATTTCGGGATCAAATGAATGTTAAATTAAACAAAAGCACTTCAAAACATTGCAAGACTGATACAGACTGATACAGAAAACAGACAATAAATTCTTGCTCAGTATCTGACTACTGCCTACTGTATTGCCTCATCATGGCTGATTAAACATTTGCTTTGCTTTCAGTAGAAATGTAATGCATTGCAATGCATTGTAGAATTGAATCGGATCGGATCAGATTGGATCTAATACAATCAAATCGAATCGGATCTACTACCTCCCAAATCGTGATCGAATCGGATCCACACCACTAGTCTGCCAGCTGTGGAGAAGAGTATTAATAAGATTTGAAACTGTACTCAACATTACAGATTCATTTTTCAATATTGCATCTTGTCTGTATAATTTTTACTTTTGGCCAATCAGTGTCCCCCTGGCAGGTGGGGCCCCTGCAGCCAGGGCCGCTGACAGCTTTGGCTGGGCAAGGGACGACGACATCTGAAAGGGCCCCAAACCCAATCAATACAATGTAATGAGGATCTAATTCTGGGCCCCCTCTCTCCCTGGGCCCGGGACAAGTGACCCCTTTGTCCCCCTCTGTCGGCTTCCCTGACTGCAGCCACATCTAGCCAGTG
>NC_085867.1:45448114-45453114 GCF_034702125.1 Engraulis encrasicolus
TGATTTTACTTTGTATATTCACATCATTATAGACTGCACTGTGATGGGGCTTCAGCATGCATGATGTGAATTTATTGATAAAATGAAAATGAATGAAATGAAAATGAATTTTTTAAACGCTTTTAATATCACACCAAACAATGTACACACACTGACTGGAACCATGCATTTCATAAAAATACATAATTTAAAACAACACACATACCCTGCAAACAATATACTCTATATGCAGTGATGTATACAGTAGCCTACTCAGGTCACAAATGTACAACTCAGAAACAAACACGCATCTCTCTCCCAAGCGGCGTTTCCGATTGTCTCCCACGTCCTAACACTGGCCGTCAGAGCATTGAAGAAATCTTAATACTCAACAGCACTCAAATTTTGCCTAGTAGAACAGGTCAGGCATAAACGCGTTGTCCTGACCGTCTGTTACCAAGACAATGCGATGCGACACAGAAAAGACGGGCGGCTCTCCACTGCACTTTAGCCTATTTAACAGTGGAATCTTCCGACGCGAGGCACGAGTTTGGAGTTTGTTACAACAGACATGACCGCTGTAAAATAAAAACTGATCAGGCAATGCTTTGATCATGTCTTGTTAACTTTGTTGGCCACGGAGCATAGTGACTAAAAGTTAGCATCAACTTTGAAAAAGGGTCAAGTCATCATCAGAAGAAAACGGCCGTCTTGTAAAACATGTGTTTGAGTGAAACGGTAGACGGTAGGGACTTTGCGAGGCTATTTATTTAATGCCTACATATAACGTGACCAAAAATGTCTCTAAGCTGCACGTTGCCATATGCCAAACCTATTCGAGTAAACCTGATGCAGCCAGAGTCCAACAACTTCAATGCACCAGAAGTGAATTCGCCTTCTAGTTGGGTGCGTCACGTGTATTTAATAGAATATATGCGCATGTACATTACAGCTACCTTATTACCTGGAATATTTTTGAGGGCTGATATTACAAAAAGCTAGTAGGTAATTTTACTTTTCTTTTCTCTACCTACCATTCAACCATGAGTGGTTGGCTCTGTCCACCCACCAGTTTGAACTAAATAACTAAGACATTTTGTGTGTATGTGTGTGTGTGTGGGGGGGGGGGGGGGGGGGGGGGGGGGGGGGGAATGAAAGGGGAAAATAGGTTCAAAAATGTAAAAAATCCAATTTGGCAAAAAAATAAATCAGAAAAAAACTGAATTTGGGGGAAAATAAAATGGAATTTGAGAAAAATGAAAACGGATTTCATAGGCCCCTACGACAGGTTAGGTTTGGGAAGGGCACAATTCATAAAACTCAGAAACATAAAAATGCTTTTTCAAAAAAAAAGGGTTCTATGTTCCCCGCTGCATCCAAGTAGACTGCTGCCACATTGCTAAGAGCAGGTTGCTAATACACCTCTGACAGGTTAGGTTTAAGGATAGTTTTAGTCAGGGCACATACAAAAATGGATTTGAGTAAAAGTTGTCAATTCATAGTAAATACGTGGTAAATATGAAAGTAAGAGGAAAAATAGTACAGGTACAGCATTTTAGTGCAGACTATACAGGTATGTACAATATTATAAACATTGCTGTTGATTTCATGTTCTTCAGCCGCCAATCATGCCAGCAGGGTCTACTGAAGGTCTCTGGTCACTGCTTCCTCGTCATACTGCAACAGGCACTCAGTCTCACTTCTGGGAGCTGTAGAAACAACAAATAAATAAATACTTCGTCATGCACCTCATATTGACATAGCAAATATATCAATAAGCAAGACATATTGAGCCCAACAGGGATAATCTTACACTATATCAGTTTTCTGTGGTCTCTTGTAAGATTGCCCATCACCATCCTGCAGGACACTACCGTCTCCCTGCCAGTATCTGTAGGATGTAAGAAAATAAATCAAAACATAGCAATGCACAGCATTGACAACTTATCTATAAAGTAGCACAAGTCATATTGACAATGTAGGCCAGGGGTGGGGAACCTATGTCTCTAGGGCCGTTTGCGACCCTTGAGGCAGTTTTATCCGGCCCCCGATATAATTTTAATGCAATTCCATCTTCACATGAAATATGACATATTTTGTAAAGGAATCTTAGAAAATACATTAGAAAAACAATTAAGTTATATTCAGGGAACCTGAAGAAGGTGGTGTTTGTTTAAATGTGGCTGCCTTCAATATAGGCCTGAAGTGAAAGGGAAAATCCTGGTTTGTGTTCATAGTACGGCCCTTGGAGGACTTTTATGGCCCCTCGGATGAATTTTAAGTGGCCATTCGAATGAGAAAGGTTCCCCAACCCTGACGTAGGCTATAGGTTAAGCTTACCCTCTTTCACTCTACTGTGCCCATTTCGGGTTGACCTCCACACGCGTCTGTAGCACAGCACACAGGATTGCAGGACACAGCATCCTGCAGGACACTGCAAAAAACAAGGGGAACGAATAAATGACCTGTCCAGTTCTATAAAAAAGAAAAGAAATTTGATGCAGTGCCAGAGCTGTGGTAAAAGTAACCTTGGTTATATCATCTAAGACTAGGGTGTGTGTGAGTGTGTGGTAAATCCAGTGTTCACATTATTCAGATATGAGAATTAATTCATTCATTTTAACTGATATCACCACATACCGATATCAGTGCAATTTCACCCTGCCAAGACACTGGACCTTCTATGATCAGGGCGTCCTCGTCATACTGCAGCAGGCACCCTGTTGTTTCTACAGCTCCTAGAAGAGAGACAAATAAATTAAATACTTCGCCATGCATCTCATATTGACATAGCAAATGTATCAATGAGCAAGTCATATTGGTCACAAAGAAGTTAATCTTACATTCTTTCAGTCTTCTATGGCAAGAATGCTCCTCATAAGAGCTGTTAGGCCTTCAAGTGACTCGTCTTCGCCATATTATGAGACAGCAGCCTGTGAAAACATGGTAAATAGAATAACCCATTAACCTTGGGTCCTAATATAATACATGGACATAAACTAGCCTACATTATTTAGACAATGTCAGTAGACCTCCACGTGAAACAATAAGAAAAAGTGACCATGCATAATTTCAATTTCTTGAAGAGGCCAGCTACACTTATTTGTGCAACAAGTGCTGTTTTGAGGACCCATACGTTTTAAGGACATGCTGCCTACTGTTGCAAATGCCAGGGTATTTCACATTGATTTCGGGGTGGCGTGCTCTATGCTACACTTATTTGTGCAACAAGTGCTGTTTTGAGGACCCATACTTTTTAAGGACAGGTTGCCTACTGTTGCAAATGCCAGGGTATTTCACATTGATTTCTAAACTATTTCTTAACTACAGGGACGTTAGTCGATACATAGTAATGACGCTACGACCAAGCTACTAGGGAATGTAATTAAACTAGTTGCTTCGCTACTGCCCAGCACTGAAAACCAACATACCCAGACGGCACACCAATCTTGCCAACGTCGCCTAGATGCATTTTTGCCGCTGTAAAATACATTGGCAAGACGTCGTTAGTTCATCAGCGAAATGCCGGGCAGACGTGAAAAATGAGCAGTGCCCAGCATCTAGTTGATGAGCTAACGCAATAGCATGCTAACGGTAGCCTTTGTCAATCTTAAACGCTGGGAGGTGGTCACTCCCAAGTGAAATCACTCCCGGACGTGTAGTCCCAGGTGATTCTATCAATCCCAGGCGTTCTATCCCACCCGATTACATTTCTCGTATTATCATACACTACCACATACAAGCAATTTAGGGTTGGGTTTAGGGTTAAGGTTAGGGTACATCACAAAAAACTAACATCAAAAAGATAACTAGCTCGGTGGGCTCGATAGTCTGGCTAGTGGGAGCGAACCGACTGGGGATCGAACCGCGCTGGGAGCGACAAACTGGGAATCATCTTTAGGCAGGGGAAAGGCAATTGAGAACGAGCAATGTCAAACAATTTACCATCAACAAGTATACTTAACATATTCACCGTTTCACTACTGCATTTTGTCATTACGATGCTCGCAAGTTATCAGAATTTACTAGCGTACAGCAGCAACAAGAGTAGTCACATTCATTGAGGGGACTTGTGCTACAACTTAGCAATGGCGGATCTGTGTTCAGAGGAGCTATTCAATCGCTCTTGAGTACTGAAACTTTAAACCACAGTTGAGTAAAATTTACTTACATGTATGTGAAGCCCATTTTCCGTTGGTATGTGAGGAACTTTCCCCCATATCGCCAAGAAACTTGTAACAGTGAAACCACACAGACAGCGCGTGGTTCTGTTCAATCAGATAGGTGTTGATGACCGCGGTAGATGGCTTCTTTGTGGCTTGTGTGTGGAATTCGCATTGTGCGAATTAGTTGTACTGCCACCTAAAGGCTTGGTGTAGAACTAATTTAACCAGAGACGGTCTGTTTTGAACTTCCTTGAACAATCCTTGCTTTAGTTCAGAATAATTTAAAAACCAGAGTGGCCAAGCACATTGATGTTTTTCCTCAAAAGCAGGGGTGAGGAACCTTTTTAATTCAAAGGGTCACTTCAAAATGTAGGCTATGTCCAAGAAAGATCATTCAGATGTTTCTATTCTGATAGCCTATTCGGTTCATTTAAATGTTTATAGCACCAATCGAATTGTTTGATCAACTTCATTTCTGAGCTTATAGTATCATAATAAAATGTACTGACAGCAGAGCTGTGGCTAGTAGAAAGGTTTAATGCAGGGGTGGGGAACCTTTTTCATTCGAAGGGCCACTTCAAATTCCTACCATGGTCATAAAATCCTCCGGGGGCCGTACTATGAACACAAATCAGGATTTCCCCATTCCCCATTTAGGCATATATCAGCACCTTTAGGCCTATATAGACATATAAACACCTTTAAAGGTAAACGCATTTAAAACAGTCCCCACCTTTTCTAGGTCCCCTGAATATAGGCCTAACTTAATTGCATTGGAAATATAATTTCTAAGATTCCTTTAGGCCTGCAAAATATGTCATAGGCCTATTTCATGTGAAGTTGCAAAACATTATA
>NC_085867.1:45465614-45468114 GCF_034702125.1 Engraulis encrasicolus
GTGTGTGTGTGTGTGTGTGTGTGTGTGTGTGTGTGTGTGTGTGTGTGTGTGTGTGTGTGTGTGTTATGTGTGTGTGTGTGTGTGTGTGTGTGTGTGTGTGTGCAGGTCGTCGTGACTCGTCGGGTGTGCGTCTCCACTACACCAGTGCTCTGCGTAGGTTTGATGTGTGTGTGTGTGTGTTATATATGTGTGTGTGTGTGTGTGTGTGTGTGTGTGCAGGGCCGGTTCTGGCTTATTTGGTGCCCTAGGCGAGTTTGATTTCTGCCCGCCCCCCCCCCCCCCCCCCCCCGACCCCCCCACCCCCTACCTTTGAAAGAAAAAAAAAATCTTTCTTATACCTCGCAGAACACAAGACTAATATCCTTAGTAAGCTTAACTAAATAGCATCAAGAACAATAACCGTTTTTCATCAAATGGATTTGTGGTTCTTTTTGACAGGCGACCAACACATCAGATTGAGTCGCATGAAAGTAGCTTCACTGTGTGGTGTGTTGGATGTGATAGTGGTGGGGCCCCCAACCCCAGATGAGAGGGAGGTTATCAATGTGTTTGAATTGTAACGTGAAATTGAAATGCCAGGAGAGTGATACAGTACATTTGCATGTAAAATGCATGTGTAGACAATAAGCCTACCAAGGAGGTCTGCATTGATCTACACTATCTACAGCATCACAAAGCATGGCAGCATAACAATTTTATTAAGCTACACATTTGTGCTGTCTTCCAAACCAATTTCATTTCTGGACTGGAAATAGTGGTGCATTTGTGAGTAGGAGAATGAGAAGGGGGCTATCTATGTGTTTGGAGGGACAGGGTGAGAGAAAGGGAGAAGAGCTGTCACGCTATTGAATTTCATAATATACAAAATATAGTAAATAGCCTCACTTTTCTGCTGTGCATGGTTCTGTTACATGATTAATGTAGGCTATGTCATTCTGGTCTGGAAATCAATGTTTTTTTAAGCTTACAACAAGCAGGTAATTCATGTGGATGGAAGGAGATATGGCAGCTAAAATTGTTTTAAACATTGCACCAGTCTTACTTTACATTGCTTGTCAACCTAAGCAAGTATTATGATATCAGGTGGGTGTTAGTGAGTAGTGAGTAGGCTACTAACAGCTACTTTACTGGATTTCATTGCTTGGCATACTTGGCTAATGTTAGCATGCTAACTAGCGATTTCTCTGATCAAAAACAAAGCTCTTTTTCTCTCTAATTCCAAATAGTAACCTCATAACTATTAGGCTTTCCATAATCACAAACGGTTGCTGATTAAATCACATAGTTCCAAAACACCCTCTGAAACTCCTGCATCATGCAATGAGTGGTTTAATGAGAACATAATAATCTCCATCCAGCAGAGCAGCACTACTGTTTGCGCTTGCCCCCTCTGTCTCTCGAGTGAGTCTCCAAATTCAAAATAGACCGCAGGCTGTCACTCGTCCCGCCCCCTTTCTCAGAACTGTCTGTTTATTGGTTCACAGACTTCCCAGAGACAGTTGGAAGAGATATTACTATTGGCTGAGGGGCGCTTTGCCGTGAGGAGCGCTTTCGCCACTCTTTGTTGATTGCGACTTCATAAAAAAACTTCATATCGCAAAATTATGCATAGGAGAGCGCCATTTCGGCGCCCCTTCTTCACATGGCGCTCTAGGCGACCGCCTAGCCGGCCTATGCTAAAAACCGGCCCTGTGTGTGTGTGTGTGTGTGTGTGTGTGTGTGTGCAGGTCGTCGTGACTCGTCGGGTGTGCGTCTGCACTACACCAGTGCTCTGCGCAGGTTTGATGCGTGTGTGTGTGTGTGTGTGTGTTATATCTGTGTGTGTGTGTGTGTGTTATATATGTGTGTGTGTGTGAGCGGGTCGTCGTGACTCGTCGGGTGTGCGTCTGCACTACACCAGTGCTCTGCGCAGGTTTGATGCGTGTGTGTGTGTGTTATATATGTGTGTGTGTTATATGTGTGTGTGTGTGTGTGTGTTATATCTGTGTGTGTGTGTGTGTGTGTGTGTGTGTGTGTGTGTGTGTGTGTGTGTGTGTGTGTGTGTGTGTGTGTGTGTGTGTGTGCAGGTCGTCGTGACTCGTCGGGTGTGCGTCTCCACTACACCGGTACTCTGCGCAGGTTTGATGTGTGTGTGTGTGTGTGTGTGTGTGTGTGCAGGTCGTCGTGACTCGTCGGGTGTGCGTCTGCACTACACCAGTGCTCTGCGCAGGTTTGATGCGTGTGTGTGTGTGTGTGTGTTATATGTGTGTGTGTGTGTGTGTGTGCAGGTCGTCGTGACTCGTCGGGTGTGCGTCTCCACTACACCGGTACTCTGCGCAGGTTTGATGCGTGTGTGTGTGTATTATATCTGTGTGTGTGTGTGTGTGTGTGTGTGTGCAGGTCGTCGTGACTCGTCGGGTGTGCGTCTGCACTACACCAGTGCTCTGCGCAGGTTTGATGCGGGTATCATGGAGCTGGGCCTGGTGTACACGCCCCTCATGGCCATACCCCCCCAGCAGGG
>NC_085867.1:45473114-45483114 GCF_034702125.1 Engraulis encrasicolus
TGGAGAAGATCCCCCTTTTCATGCATGAAAAGTGCACTTTACCTAGTCATAATGAGCACCCAGAATTTGGTGGTTGTGGTACTGTAAGTATTCATGGTATTTTGTACCATTTGTGAATGGGCAGCATGAATTCTGGAAAGAAACTGCTAAAAATATTGCACACTGCACCTTTAAATAGGCAATGCGCGGTTCAATTGGTGGAATATTTAGATAGTAGGCTATAACATAGACAAACAATAGCAACGTGCTAGTTGGCTAACATAAGGCCAAATCTTCAGTGACGATGTACAGTAGACGTTGTAGTGCATATCAAACGGGATTTTGGAGGAGATGTGTGTAAACTATCTTCCCGTTTGATTGCAACCTTGTCGCGGTCGGGGAGCTTGTGTGTCTCAGTGACCCCAAGAGCTAGGCCAGCTGGAGATTCATCTCCTGGTAGGGCCTCCCTTGCTGGACAGGTCGAAGGGTAGAGGCCAGCCGAAGAGCAATCCACTGGTCCTCCAGGTTAGGGGTTGGGCACAGGGCAAACAACCCTGTCTCGTAAAAAGAGCTATGTTACGGAAACAGCAACGCTGCCCTACTTGCCAGGAGACAAAATGGGCAGTAAGTAAGTAAGTAAGTAAGTAAGTATGTAAACTATGTCCACCACCACCCTTGTGTGTGTGTGTGTGTGTGTGTGTGTGTGTGTGTGTGTGTGTGTGTGTGTGTGTGTGTGTGTGTGTGTGTGTGTGTGTGTGTGTGTGTGTGTGTGTAGGGTGGTTTTGGCATCATGGAGGAGATGTGTGTGAACTATGTCCACTACTATCCTCGTACTCAACTGGAGCTCTGCAAGAGCCACGTCGACCCCGCACACCTGCAGAAATACTTCAGCCTCGTCAACAGGTACACACACACACACACACACACACACACACACACACACACACACACACACACACACACACACACACACACACACACACACACACATGCAGAAATACTTCAGCCTCATCAACAGGTATACACACACAAACGCACACACACACACACACACACACACACACACACACACACACACACCTGCAGAAATACTTCAGCCTCATCAACAGGTATACACACACAAACGCACACACACACAAACACACACACACACACACACAAAGACACACAGACACACACACACACACACACACACACACACACACACACACACACACACACACACACACACACACACACACACAGAAATACTTCAGCCTCATCAACAGGTACACACACACACACACACACACACACACACAGGGAAAATCACTACAAACCTGGTAAAATATTAATTAACATATGCTATTAAAAATCATTTAAAAGTCTTATTCATACACAAATACCACATTGTTTTAATAATATTACTTAGGCCTACTCAGTAAGGATATGAAGAGTTTAGATTCGAAGATTTTTTTTGTTTTTGACTCTGTAAGGATATGAAGAGTTCATATATTTTTTTTTTCCGACTCTGTAACTTACTCGGTAAGGGTACGAAGAGTTCAGCTATTTGGTGTTCCAGGAGCGCATGAGGAGTTGAGATATTTAGGTTTTCTGCCTCTGTGATGGTCTCTCTTATCCTCTCTTGAGGTGATGCAACAGATAGGTAAGGAGCGGAGCGTGGTAGGAGGAAGTCAAGAGTTCAAATATTTTATTTTATTTTTTGGTCTAGGTCTCAGAGGGTGTGAGAGTTTAGATATTTGGTTTTCCTGACTGTGTAAAGGTGTGAGGAGTTTAGATATTTGGTTTTCCTGACTGTAAGGGCGTGAGTTTAGATATTTGGTTTTCCTGTAAGGGTGAGGAGTTTAGATATTTGGTTTTCCTGACTGTGTAAAGGTGTGAGTTTAGATATTTGGTTTTCCTGACTGTGTAAAGGTGTGATGAGTTTAGATATTTGCTTTTCCTGTGTAAAGGTGTGAGGAGTTTAGATATTTGGTTTTCCTGACTGCACACTTAAAACTGCGGGGTTATTTTTGGGTATTTGTAATAACCACACATGCTGGGTTAATTGCATCATTTTGTATATGACCCATAAATGGGTTGCAATTGGGTAAAATGCCAACCCATTTTTGTTGGGTTGGTGACGAAGCACAAACTCTGATTTAAATTTCAAGACGCGCCGATCCGCCATCTTTTTGGACAGCCATCAATGATGTCGAGGTAGGTTGAAAATGTTCAATATCCTAAGTTATTATACAGTTATTACTAGTTGTTTCCTAGTTTCAGCACATCAACCTGTTTGATTTCAAATCACGTCCGTTATTCATTTAACTTTACCCAGTTGTGCTCATTTCTGATTACCGGTAGTCCTGACTCGATGCTGTAACCGAATCTGTGATCAGTTAGGTTGTCGTTACTGTGGAAACTGTTAAATAATTTAATTTTCGTAGAGTCGGGCCAATGTGAGGCAGTCAGTCTCAAAGCTAATAGTATTAGCAGTCGTAATAGACCTACTAATTTTACATGGCTTAAGGTCACAGGAGCAGCAGCAAGCAGCCAGGACAACGGAAAATGAGCTAGAATTAGTTCTAGGCTAGCTAGAAGCATGTTGGAGCCAGGTTCACGAGCCTCGAGGTTATCACGAGGTCACGTTAGCTGCTAAAGTCAACTACATCCACAGCACCAGTAAATTGTCCTAATGTCAACCACTGCCTGTGCATTATGCTACCGGTAGTTCCATTCAAAATAATGGCTGGATACCGTGATTCATGAATCAATCACCAGATTACTTTCTGGGGTTGTTGGAAGAGGTTGTAGGAAGATGTGCTTCAATCTACAACTACTTGTGAGAACGCCAACAGTAAGAGAATAATTTGTTATTCGTTAGAATTTAACAAAAAAGCATGTTGCAGATGCCAGTCTTGTTTTGTTAGCGCGCTAACTACATAACTTTTATGCTAATGTTTAGCTAAGAGGAGTCGTACATATTAACTGATATTATCTCCGATGGAAAAAACAATGCAAAAGTATTGACATTGGCGCTGTGTTCAACTTAAAGTGACTCAAATAGCGCCTAGCAAGATGGCAGTCTGCATGCAGACAGCAGCAAGTTTCATCCCACTAGCTGCAGTTTAGTATTGGGTGTGTTATTCCTGTCATTGGCACGTTTTAGTCTACATTCACATCTCAAGGTGCCGTTTTCATGATGATTGTGAGATCGTTTAATAATATGTCACATAATGGCTTGTTGATGGCTTTTAACAATCTGTTAATGGGCTTTAGTTTTCAGTGGAATTCTAGTCATTGATTGAAGGCTAACAATAACACTGCTCTCTGGTGATGGACAGAACAACTTGAGCTTGATGATGAAGCAAGGCAGTCTTTTTTCTGAGAATAGCCCAATAGGAGATATGACTGTACAGCTGAGAAACCTAGAACCCATATATACATAGTAGCCACCAAAATGACATTAATGAATTAAGTTGATTTGCATTTGTAAATCGTTAAATCTTAAAGTATTTCGCATTATTATTCAGCCATGTCCAGTCATTTGCATTTTCTTTTCTTTTAAGGCAGGACTTAGGCCTAAGTAACCAAAGATAAGTTCATTCTTTTACCTAACCTTATCTAACATGTCATGGTATTTCAATCTTTGTTGCTCATATTCTGCTACACATACTTTCCTAATGCTTTTGTGATGAAATAGCTTATGTAAGTACAATATTATGCATAATAAGTATGTAATAATGTAATAATGATTAGTGCTATTGGCACCCTTTTGGTCTCCTTGGTAGGCCCTATTCGAGTTGCAAAAGTCATTCAAGTCATTCATCATTTTGACCCTGACATGGCACCCACATAAGAATAAGATAAATAAGATAAACATAAGTGTAAATAAATACCGGTACTAAGCTTAAAAAACAATGAAATTCTTGTTTCACCGTGTATCGTATAGGGTCGCGTGGACGTACCAAAAAGTTCGTCTCAGGATTTTTTTTAACTTTAATCCCTGTAAATAAGATGACAGTTTCATATGTCTTCTGGGCCCATCTAGAATGATCTTTGCCATATGCAACACTGTTAAATGTCTGCATTATGTTCATTAATCAACTGTTGTGTTTATGGTCAGTTTTTCAACAGCTGTCATTGTTGAGTGTCATAGAATGCTTATTGACAATGGGTATTTCATGATCTAATAACTCATAAAATGATTTTACAGAACTCATACAGAAACCTTATATGCCTGCAATTTTCATAATTATTTTTATATTATTATTTTATAATTATTTTTTTCTGTGTAATAGATCAGTAATTAGTCTCCCACCATATTCACATCTGAGTGACACAGTCTCTCTGTGATGTTTTTTTTACTTGTGCATTGATGTTGGCAGTCAATATACCTGTAGTTCCTTTTAAAATTGTCTTCCTTGTGTTATTTTGTAGAATTGTCCAACTATTATAACGTGTTTTGGTCCTGTCCCAACTTTTTTTGAGATTTGTTGCATGAGTCAAATTTTGAATAGCCACATATTTCCCTCAATTAAGTAATACTTAAGCCTGGCTTGAACAGTTGATATGTTGACCTTGTGCTATTGTCCAACCGACATCCATTTGTGACATCCCCATGTAGATCTCCCAGGATTTCTCCATATTGCAGCCAGACGCGACAAACAAATTAATATCCAACTGGACACACTTCACTGAGAAGATTATTGCCATGGCTGGGAAGGAGAAGATTGGAGACCTGCTCAACATTGACAGCCTCTCTGAAGGTATGACGTGTATCTATTAGTTTACACATTGAGACTTACAGCCTCTGCACACAGGCTCCGGCAAAGGAGGTGTAATGGCACTCCTATCACATCTCTTAACAAATGAAATAATCACTGAAAAACTGCATTCTATGTTTGCTTGGGTCATCTTTGTTTAATGTTTATTCGTGTGCAATGAAAAGCTCCAAGAGTTAAAAAAAAGGGTAAAACATAAAAAGGCAAAAGTACCGTATTTTCCGCACCAAACTGGAGGGCTCTTCTGTCTTGGGTAGTGGTCTTACCATACCAGGCTGTAAAATTGCCAGTTAAGATACTATATATTGTACAGCGGTAGAAGTTGTTCATCTCCTACTCTCCATGCCATATCTGTGCAGGTGCCTCAGAAAAATCATTCAAGTGCAGTGGACAGCACAGTTTCAATGACGAGCATACAGTGCCGTGATATTTGTGCCCCCCTACACGTTCCTTTACTGCTTTCTCCATTTGTGGATGATGGCTCTGACCATGGTTTGCAGATGCCCCAATTATTTAGAAATGGCTTTGGCAATTGCTTTTTCACACAGGCTCATGCAGGTTTTATGGCGTTATTCTCTTACAAAATTCAATAATCACTAAAAAACTGCATTTCATTTTGTGTAATGTTAATGTTAATATTTGTTTGATTATCTGAAAATGTTAAGTGTGCCGAATGTGCAAAAAAGTAAAGAAATCAGTAGGAGGCGCAAATATCCGCGCGGCACTGTAGTTGCAATACCATGCATGAGAAAAAGTGTGTTCAAACTCTGTAACATAAAAACTATATTGTGATTTCTTTTTTTCAGATTATCGCAGTTTGATTTTTATTCTTCTATTCTTTGAATGTTTCTAACATTGCAGAAAGAAGAGGAGATGTTGCGTTGCTCCTCCTTCCGAGGATTATCCCTCCAACTACCTACAAGCAAGGCCGGAAATACATGAGACCTAGTCAGCTTGAAACGTCAAGGGCGTTCATTGATGAACAACCTGTGAGTATATACAAATTAAATCTCTACTACATAGCAATTGTTGGGTACCCTAACGAGTCAAGTCAAGTCAGTTCTTATTGTCACTTTCTTCATATCCACAAGTCATACAAAGAAAATGAAATTACGTTTCTCTCTCTGTCTATACCATGCCAAGACATAGACATACACAGCAGGACTGACATTTTACAGACTGACATAAAGTGCAAGACAGGGCGGGTAACAGTGATGGACTGGTCACAATAAGAGATGGTAATAAATACAAGTGAACATTTCACATTGAAACATTAACATGTAGACAGAAGATAGATAGAAGAAAAGAATGTGAGTCATTACAATATAAGACAATAGCAGGGTTCCCACGGGTCATGGAACTTCTGGAATATCATGGAATTTCATAAAAGTTTTTAAGCAAAACTACATTCACACTTGCATTAATATTTTCTCTTTCTCTCTCTCTCTCTCTCTCTCTGTCTCTGTACAGGTTGGCACCAACATTCCGGAGTACCTTGCAAAAAGAACTTCTGAAGTACCCTGTGTCCTGATGCTAACCAACCTTGAGCATGAGTGCTGCCAAGCGTATGTTGTAATTAATGCCATGGCAGTTGAAACCAAAAGTCTACCCGAGGCCGTTGATGTCTGTTTTAAGTCATTCTATGTATTTGATGTTATGTATCCTAAGGTCTGTGCCCAGGTTTGGGAATTCCTTCAGTCATGCTTATACGAGATTCCCGGGCCTGTGAGGTCCTCAGTACAGACCATGCGGGCGCAGTTGCGGGCACAGGTGTGCCAGGTCCCGGCCACTGAATAAATACCCAACATTAATTATGTTACGGCATTATTTATGCCGTTAATATTTTTCATGTTTGTTCATGTTCCGTTCAATGTTCCATGTTCAGTATGTTTCGAAACTGAAAGGGCTTAACCCTTTAGCTCCCATAACGGCCGTGAACGTCCGGCTGGATCTGTACCATAACGGCCGCGGCCGGCCGGAATATTTTCATATGAAAATACAGCTGAACGGCCGTCATCATGCAGTTTTTCCAGCTTTCAAACACTTTAGCTCAATATTACAGACCCTCCTCGATATACTTTCAGTATAAAAACTATATGTTTATATTATTTTATTTTTCAGTATTTTAGATTTTATTTCGAGATGCGCCGCTTTATGCGATTTGGCAATCTGCCGTCAATTCAAATGACGGCCGTCCGAGATTGAATGGCTACAAACATAACCATTCTGTTTCTACAATCAATATACACTAAATATGAAAACTTCCAACCCTCTTCGATCTATTTTCATGGTCAACAGCACATGTTTATGACTATTTGGGCTATTTTAGATCATGTTGTTTTATTAGGCTTATGAGATGGTGTTCAACTGTGATGGGTTCTGCCATGGTCCTAAATAGCAAACGCAACTGTCCAGCCGATGTCAACACGCCACATATTAAAAATGTAAACTGTCTTCGGTGTGTTTTCAGAGTGAAACCATATGTTGGTATCCAACTATCTTAGTTTCCTGGAACAACGACCAGCGATAGCTCTGTGCAACAGCGCATGAAGGAAGCGCAGCGCAGCGCCTACCCATTTTGCGTGTCAGCTTTGGCAAAGCAGTCAAGTAGGCTACTGTTAGGCCTACTACTCCACGTTGTCCTTCATAAAAATATGCGCGAAGGCGTTGAGTTGAATGCTAACTTCCAATAATAGCCTACCAACGTGGTGTTTGTAGCACTTCAATTCCGTATTACTCGGTGATGCCTGGCGCGTCTTACCTGTGCCAAATCGGGGGTGGAAACTTGCTTAGAGCTCCATTTATGTCCTGTCTGCTATCGCGGACACTTCTACGGTTATCCTTACACGTCTTTGGCATGGTTCAGTTCAAACATTATTAGCTAGTGTAGTCCTTTACAGTTATCGCATATAATCCATAGGCCGACCGCTTGAAAACAGGACTTCTGGGTGAACGACATTTGTTGTCGTCACATGTCCATTGTTCAACTTTGACCCTGGATGGATGGATGGATGGACGGAAGGATAGATAGATAGATCGATAGGTAGATATATAGGCCTAAATATATAGATATATAGATAGATAGGCCTAGATAATATCGGATTTTATCACATTTTTATCATTTAATCCACATCAAAGGCACTCTATGGGAATACTGAACAATTAATTATCCATAAATGATATACCATTTGAAAGTGTGTTTTCTCTTCTTTAATATGAAAGTAACTTGTAATTGACACTTTTCATTTATTTTCAAGTTATTTGACATTATTTAAAATATGACCAAAATGCAGCTTTTTTCTTAGAATTCTTGGTAGAATTCCGGCCTATTCAAAAAAAGTTCTGGTAGCTAAAGGGTTAAAGGGGAGGTCATCGGTGTGTACACCACTCGAAACGTCTCGAAATTCAAAGGGATTAAAAGGGAGGTCATCGATGTGCGTTTCATCCTTGCATTACATTGAACTTTTACATTTTGGGTCTGCACCTGGCTAAAATTGGTGTGTGTGAGATTTGAATTAAGTCCTATAGGGAGTATCATGACCTGCTTCAGTAGTCACAGTACATGTTGACAAGCATGTTTCTTTTTAGAGAGATGAGATTCAGAGATTCTGAGATTCAGTTTCCTATTGTTGATGGCATCCACACACCGTCCTTTGTACAAATCACGTTTTACCACCACACATGCTTGACACCATCTAAAGCAAATTTCTTTATCTTGGTGTCATTGGATAACAGGACATGGTTCCAGGAACCCATATCCTTAGTTTGTCCGACTCTGATGAGACCATGATAAACAATTTTGCATTAGATGATGTAAAGCATGTGTGGTGGTAAAAAGCGATTTGTACAAAGAACGGTGACCCATGCTTTAAGTCAAGCATAGTAGTGGGAGTGACATAGCTTAGGGCTGTGTGGATGCCATCAACAATAGGAAGCTGAATTTCGTTAATTTAACAGGGGTGTACTGTGCACTGTATCTGGGCCTGTGAGATCGCCGGCTCTGGGTGTTTTTTTTTTTCCTGTTGTATTTTTTGTGACACATCTGTCTCTCTCTCTTTTCTTTTTCTCTCTCTCTCTCTCTCTCTCCCATTTTGTATTGGGTTTTTTTATAGAAGTGGGCCGTTATCTGCCTATGACGCCTTTTCCCGGCACTTACTTTTCAGTTCATAAATGGCATGAATGTATTTTTAAACGTATCAAATAAACAGCTCTGAATCAGCACTCAATCTGGTGTTTCTGATTTACACATTAGCTCTATGTATTGCTCTATGTACACATATACATGTAGTTCTGTATACAGATATAACATAACATATAACAATAAATAATCCTATAGTACAGATCAGTGGCGGCTGGTAGTCTGTCAAACAGGGGAGGCTGTTCAATTACAATATGTCCAGAACGCAAAAAAAAAAAAAGGGGGGGGGGGGGTCAATTTTGACACACACCTTATATTGGTCCTGTCACATATGGCCTGCCCTCACACACTGAAGGACTCTTGTTGAAACAAATTTGTTAATCATTAATCATTATCCCCCTTGTAGCCTATTCATAGGGAAATGTTTTTATTATTATTATTATTCATTAGGCCTACCTCCGCCACATAATGATGTGATTGAGTTTGCCTTCGTTGTCTTTGTTCATTACTGGGTGCACGGCTTAACAGCACAGTAGGAAAGGACTCGCCACTCACGGGACTTGGCAGTTAACCAGTTGATCAGACACCACGAAAGCTCAAAAGAAAAGTTTGTTCTTCCCTACCTTTTTCACCAAGTCAATATTAGGCAGTGCTCTGCTCTGCTCCTTGATATTCATTTTCTCCTCATAAGGACGACTGGAATTCGCCAGAATTTAATCCACAATGCTTGGCATTTCATTTTGCATAGCTCTCTAGCTTTCTTGCAAGCTAGCAATAATGAAAAGTAGGCAACCTCAACTTTTGAATTGGGAGATTAAAAAGGATAAGGACGTGCCACTATTAAGACTTTATTCGCAACACTAGGTTTACAAGAATATGTACACAAAACTGGAGTACACCGCAATGAATAGCTTCCCCACTGGTTATCACGACGAAACTTCTCAGTCAAATTAATAACATATCCGCATTTCGAAATGAAATCAACTACTGTAGCCTACTGACATGGGGTTCACCCAATCACAAGTCGGAGCTCCAGTCTCCGGTCCCTCCCCCCTCCTCTCTCTTCTCCATTCACTCCCAGTGAGGCTCAGTCTCAAAATTAAAAAAATTTCACGGC
>NC_085867.1:45508114-45510614 GCF_034702125.1 Engraulis encrasicolus
GGATATTTCTCGCAGTGAACTCGCCTTTAGTTCACAGTGTCCGGATGAAAGTCTTCAGACATGACCAGGCAAGATCTTAGACTTGAAGTGAGGAATTCTTTGCAAAGTGTGTGTAAGATGAACTCAGCAGTCTATGTTTGTTATTCGGCCAAATATCAAACAATACTTTGTCCAAAATTGTTGCGCAAGTTACTCTATGCGTCTCGCCCGACCAGCAGCCAAAACTAGAGTGAGGGTCTTGGGGCAAGACAATGGGTTATCAAAGGTCACTGATAACCAGGTGATGGTGAATGGGGCTTTAGTCACAGCGCCTCCTAAAGGAGGAGGACTGAGAACAACATGGCAGGGACCCTGGGCCGGCCATTTGGTGGTCAGAGGGGAAGTAACTCTTTTACTAATGATTATTGATGACCTTCGTCTCAATCATCATCAGTTTGAGTCACATGATTCTCATAACTTTGTCATGAGTTTCTCTGCGTAGGGAAGTGGCAGGAATTGTACCTACACTGTCAATCAAAAGAATTCTAAAACAATTCTAACTGTCAAGCAAGTCGACTAATAATGCGCATTGATCATTTAAAAGTGCACTGTGTAATATTTTTAGTAGTTAATTTCCAGAATTCATACTGCCCATTCACAAATTGAATGAATACTTACCATCACCGCCAAATTTCAAGTATTTATTATAACTGGGGAAATTGCACTTTTAATACATGAAAAGCGGGATCTTCTCCGTGGTCTATCATTTTGAATTTCCAGAAATAGACATTTTCAGTTGCAAAATGTACTGTTCTTTGGTCAAACTAGTAAATATTGGTTTATTACTTGGTAAATATTCATGAAAAGATCAAATTTGGCTACATGCAGCACAGTTTCGATGAGCAGCATAGTTGCAGTACCCATTCTGGCCACATCCTACACAGTGCACCCTTAAATTGACTGAAATAATCAAGCATGAATGTATAGTGCCCTGCCTTCTTAATTAAAACTTTCATAGTCTATTTCTCCCTTAATATTGGCACCAGATTCGTGCAACGTCAGTTCTGGGGTTCTGCCTTGCCACTGAAAAGGCACAACAAGTGTCTGATTTCACATGAAATGACCCTATAGTCATTCAGCATCACCAGCCCTGATTGGCCACTGCAGAATAGTCATTCAGCATCGCCACTCTTGATTGGCCATCGGAGTTTAGTGATCCAGCATTGCCAGTCCTGATTGGACCACAGTCAAAGCAGCAACATCTGGGCAGCCAACTACATATGCAGTATATGGGGTCATATGGGGTCTACACACACACACACACACACACACACACACACACACACACACACACACAAACACACACACACATACTCCGGGTTATACGGAGGTCACTTGGGCAACATCTGTAAGGAGTCATCTGTTCATGAACACACACACACACACACACACACACACACACACACACACACACACACACACACACACACACACACACACACACACACACACACACACACACACACACACACACACACACACACACACACACGCACGCACATGGCAATCTGTATTTCACTCATACTCATATTCAATCATACAGGATATGTGCACGTGTGAGAGAGAGAGGTGGTTGAGAGAGCGAGAGAGAGGCGTGTGAGGCCGGTGAGAGAGAGTGAGTGAGTGAGTGAGTGAGTGAGTGAGTGAGTGAGTGAGTGAGTGAGTGAGTGAGTGAGTGAGTGAGTGAGAAAGAGAGAGAGAGGCGGGTGGGAGAAAGAGGGTTGCAGAGTTTCTGTAGAATGTCTGTGTGTGGTGTCTCTGAGATGTGTGTGTGTGTGTGTGTGTGTGTCAGCCTGGGGGCCAGAACTGAAATAGAAGACAGTCTGACCAGTGTGTGCGTGTGCGTGTGTGTGTGTGTGACTGAACCCTGTCATGATGTCTGGTCTGTGAACAAGCTTGAGGGCCCGATCCTACTGTTACATCATGAGGAGGAGGAGGAGAGGAGAGAGAGAGGGGGGGGGGAGATGAAGAGAGGAGACAGGGGAGGAGGGGAAAGGAGAGAGAGAGATAGAGGGGGACAGGGGAGACAGAGAGGCAGAGAGAGAGGAGGAAAGAGGAGAGAGAGAGAGAGAGAGAGAGAGAGAGATAGAGAGAGAGACGAAGAGATAACTATTTCCTATTTCTGTCTTTTCGCTCTCCATTTGACTGTCTGCCACTTCACTCTCTCTCTCTCTCTGCGCTGCATGTGTGGTGTGTGTGTGGTATGTGCGTGTGAGTGTGTGTGTGTGTGTGTGTGTGTGTGTGTGTGTGTGTGTGTGTGTGTGTGTGTGCGTGTGTGTGTGTGTGTGTGTGTGTGTGTGTGTGTGTGTGTGTGTGTGTGTGTGTGTGTGTGTGTGTGTGTGTCTCCGTCTCCAAGGTGACTCTGAACACAGTGGAAGCACGACCTTCATCACTCACAACATATTGGCACAACACAAGACAATAGACCTGCGCTGTGTTGGTGTGTGTGTGTGTGTGTGTG
>NC_085867.1:45518114-45520614 GCF_034702125.1 Engraulis encrasicolus
ACACACACACACACACACACACACACACACACACCGCTGTCCTACGTACCACGTCGTGATGTGGGGGGTAGCCAAAGGTATATTCGTCTCCCAGGAGATCGTTGTACTTGTATCCAGAGTTCTTAGGGATGTCATAGGCCCCATAGTAATCATAGTTCAACACCTACACACACACACACACACACACACACACACACACACACACACACACACACACACACACACACACACACACACACACACACACACACACACACACACACACCATATTACATTTACACACGGATATTGCCATTAATAGGTAGAATTGTGTGTTTCTGTGTGTATGTCTGTGTGTGCGTGCGTGCATTTGCATGCGTGCGTGTGTGTGTGTGTGTGTGTGTGTGTGTGTGTGTGTGTGTGTGTGTGTGTGTGTGTGTGTGTGTGTGTGTGTGTGTGTGTGTGACTTACAGGCGCGGGCCCGGTTCTGTTGAACCATCCGGGTCTCTCCCATCCATGCCTCTCCTGGAACACACACCCCTGGGACTGAAGAACCTACACACACACACACACACACACACACACACACACACACACACACACACACACACACACACACACACACACACACACACACACACACACACACACACACACACACACAGACACACACACACACACACACACATACACACAGAAAGAGAAAGAGAGAGAGAGAGAGAGAGAGAGAGAGAGAGAGAGAGAGAGAGAGAGAGAGAGAGAGAGAGAGAGACAGAGAGAATGATCCCCATTAATATCCTCATCAGTCATCTGTGTCGTGCTTAGGGGTTCACAGCTCCAGGGCCAGGCTTGTAGTGTGAGGGTTGTAGGTTCCATTCCCGAGCCGCCAGTTGGCTGGAGGAGATAAAGTCCTATCCCCCATCCTCCTCCATGACTGAGGAACCCTGAGCATGGTACTCTACTGTCCCCCATCCTCCATGACTGAGGTACCCTGAGCATGGTACTCTACTGTCCCCCATCCTCCTCCATGACTGAGGTACCCTGAGCATGGTACTCTACTGTCCCCCATCCTCCTCCATGACTGAGGTACCCTGAGCATGGTACTCTACTGTCCCCCATCCTCCATGACTGAGGTACCCTGAGCATGGTACTCTACTGTCCCCCATCCTCCATGACTGAGGTACCCTGAGCATGGTACTCTACTGTCCCCCATCCTCCTCCATGACTGAGGAACCCTGAGCATGGTACTCTACTGTCCTCCGTCCTCCTCCATGACTGAGGTACCCTGAGCATGGTACTCTACTGTCCTCCATCCTCCTCCATGACTGAGGTACCCTGAGCATGGTACTCTACTGCCCCCCATCCTCCTCCATGACTGAGGTACCCTGAGCATGGTACTCTACTGTCCCCCATCCTCCTCCATGACTGAGGTACCCAGAGCATGGTACTCTACTGTCCCCCATCGTCCATGACTGAGGTACCCTGAGCATGGTACTCTACTGTCCCCCATCCTCCTCCATGACTGAGGTACCCTGAGCATGGTACTCTACTGTCCCCCATCCTCCTCCATGACTGAGGTACCCTGAGCATGGTACTCTACTGTCCCCCATCCTCCTCTATGACTGAGGTACCCTGAGCATGGTACCATGCCGACAATATGCTACTGGTGAAAACTATAACCAAAATAAAGTTTTAACAGTAGGCTCAGCTTCACAGAAGTTTGGTGAAATATTCTTGTGCATAGGCTACTACTAAAAAAACAATCTTTTTAAACTATTCATAATCTTAACTTTCAACTTTTAACACAACTTAATCATATTACTTGCTAGCTTAACAATGCATTTAGACTCAGACCATACGTCTAGTGCTTCTAACGGCCAGTAGCATGATAGGAACAGGAAGGAACTGATTCTTTCTAAGTGCAAATTGCAGGAGATGGTGTCAAGATAAAAGCCCAATTCGTTCTCAGTGTGTCATTCACTAAAAAGTCTTATTGCACTGACCTAATAGTCCCATTGCCTACACAAAAATGTAGCTGTTTTATTTTGACACTTCCAATGTGCTAGTAGTAAGTAATATTTGAATATTTCTCTGCTGAAAAAGATTTATTTCTCCTTTTTGTCAAAGAAATGGAAGAGTGTTAAAATAATTGATATCTCTCTACCTCTTCTACCTCTTTCCCAGCCCTGAGGCAGACTCTATGGCATGTGTATGTGTGTATGTGTGTACTGTACTTAAGCATGTGCTAATATACTTCAGCAAAAAAAACCTCTCACCTTACTTACACTTGTTGGTCTGTATATTTCCTGCACACTTTGTATCGGCTAGTAATGTTGACTGTGATCATGTCATGGATTGTAACACTCTTTAGTTAAAAGCATCTGCCAAATGCAATGACATGTAATGTAATGTAATATAACACATAAAAAACACAAGTGGACAAAATTGGAGCTAATTTTGTGTGCTAACACCGATTAACTTTTCCTGGCAAAGGCTTTCAATACTGCCAACTGTCACGACA
>NC_085867.1:45540614-45543114 GCF_034702125.1 Engraulis encrasicolus
TCATAGGCAGTGTGTGACTTTATGCATACAGATTTTTGACACTGGTGACTGTTGTGATTGATCAATGACCCTGGCGGAAAGGCAGGGTGATGCAGCTGTGGTAGGGGAGTAATTTTATGCAAAAATCTCATTTCGACCAAATTCGGACTTAGGCGGTTTTGGTAGCAAGCCGACGATATGCGTAATGATGTGTGTAATGTCTTCTGTATCTATGCATTTACAGTATGCTACTTGACACCTTAATTTCCCCTCGGGATTAATAAATGATACTCTACTCTACTCAAGTCCGAGTAATAGACTAATAGCGAGTCCAAGACAAGCCCAAGTCCGTAGAAAAACGGACTTGAGTCCGGACTCGAGTACTACAGCCCAGCTAGCTAACTAACGTCTTTTTTGGATGATTGACAGCTAAGCTGTTAGCTGATGGACAAAATCAATTGACTGGCTATAAAGCTGCGTGTACATCAAAAGCGACCTTTGTACCCGAGCAGCCAAGGTCCCTGAAGAAGTTTTAACCCTGTGTGTGTGTGTGTGTGTGTGCGTGTGCGTGCGTGCGTGTGTGTGTGTGTATGTGTTCGTAGTGTGTGTGTGTGTGTGTGTGTTTGTGTGTGTGTGTGTGTGTGTTTGTGTGTGTGTGTGTTCGTAGTGTGTGTATGTGTGTGTGTGTGTGTGCGTATGTGTGTGTGTGTGTGTGTGTGTGTGTGTGTGTGTGTGTGTGTGTGTGTGTGTGTGTGTGTGTGTGTGTGTGTGTGTGTGTGTGTGTGTGTATGTGTGTGTGTATGTGTGTGTGTGTGTCCTCACCTTAGCTCCCCGTGCGCTGGCGGCCCTGGCGAGGGTGGTGCAGGTTCCGGCGGGGTCCATGGTTCCGTCCTTGGGGACGTAGAGGGTTCCGTAGAGGTCGTCCACGTTCATCAGCGGGTACAGATCCTTCGTCTCCGCGGGAGACAACACGTACGACTCGATCCCGTACACCTTGCCTAGCTGCAAACACACACACACACGGATGCACGCAGGCACACACACACACACACACATATACACACACACACACATGCAAACACGAACGTGCACACACACACACACACACATACACACACACAGGTGCTAAATACATTATATTAATATATGAAATATATCAAGTATAAATATAAAATAAGTTATAACAGCATGAGTGTGTGTCAAAGTGCTGTAATGTTGCAGCCTGGTATGGTAACACAACTGCCCAATACAGAAGAGTTATCAAATCTGAACTACCCAACATCCAGGATCCACAATCAACGGTGTTTAAGGAAAGCCAAACGAACATTATAGGATCCATCCACCCCACCGCAGCTACACACACTTCATCCTACTAGCATCTGGCCGTAGATACAGGTGCATGCATGCCCAGACCAGCAGACTTAGGGACAGCTGACTTGGGGACAGCTTCTTCCCTCAATCCATCAGGCTGTTGAATTCCAAACCACCATAGGAAGGAAACCACTCTTTCTCTTCTCATCTCTCCCTTTTTTTCTCCAACCTGCCCTTTTTTCAATGCAGACACTTCTAAAAACCTTTTTATTTTTTTTCCCCAACTGTTACATTTTTCTAAAGGGAGAGGGCTGGAGGGCTGCGGCATTCAAGTGATAAAACTGGTTTGAAGGTGCTCTTTGGCCAAGACGTAGAAAATATATATAAAAAAGGCAGGACGCCACGGCACTCTTCTTAGATAAAACGTAAAATCAAAGATTCACTTTGTGCCCTGATGAAGGCCCTGTAGCGGGCCAAAACATGTTGTCAGTGGCAGTATTTTTAGTTATTTAAGTTCAAACATGAAGTAGCCTCTATAATAAAGCAGTTTTATCTAAGAAGAGTGCCTTGGCGTCCTGCCTTTTTTCAGTTACATTTTTCTTTTTCCTTTTTTGGGACTCTCCGAGCAGGGAAAGCTTTTCATTGCACATGAATTTAATTTTCCTTGTATGACCTGTGCAATGTGCATATGAAGAAACTGACTGACAACAAAAGCTGACTTGACTTGACTTAAATTATGGAATTCATGTTCATGACAAATGATATCTTGTGTCTTGTATCTTGTATGATTAGCGTTCTCACTGGTCTCCCTGAGGGCAGGTGAATGAATGGCTAGTCACAGCTGGTGGTGTAGGCCTATAGCTCATTTCAAACACACATTCCCAAATTTCAACATTCATGTACAACGCCTCAGGATTTACGCTCTTAACATATTCATTGTTAGCCTGAACCGTATATGTAAACAGCTCTTAGCATATTCACTGTTAGCCTGAACCTTACGTAAACAGCAGTGTTTAAATTGGTTTTTGGGAGGTGGGGGAGCCCTTAACTCGCGGTCAAAATAGCTTTTTTTTTTTTTTTTTAACATTGCCTCAAGAAGTTATTGCCAATAATTAATATCATACATAAATCAAAAAACTGTAAGGTACCCTCATTCCCTCTTCACTGTAGGCTATTAGGTTGCTAAAAAAAATAGGAACAGTTATACCAG
>NC_085867.1:45553114-45560614 GCF_034702125.1 Engraulis encrasicolus
TGTGTGTGTGTATTAAACATATTAAGCTATAGCATAAGTATATCAAATTATAACAGCACTAAATATATTAGGCTATAGCATAAATATATAAAATTATAAAAGCACTAAATATATTAGGCTATAGCATAAATATATAAAATTATAACAGCACTAGAATAGAATAGAATAACAACATTAACTATATGCTGTTATAACAACATAACTATACATGGTTTTTTTTTGTTTATAAACACGGTGTTGTGAGGAGGGGCAAGACATTTTTTGACAGACAGCAGTTTCCAACAATCGGAGGTTGGGTTGTGCGCAGCCAGGTTCATGCAGCCAGGGGAAAACAAAAAATTAGAACCCATCTATATGAAGTCACAACTCCAGAAGGTCTGCTATAAAAATTACTACATAGTGTGAGAGCCTATGTATTTCTGTGGGATTTCAATGTTAATTTTTGGAGACTAGTTGAAATGTGTTCTAGAGTCATTGAACTTTGAGAAAAAATGTGTCTCCATTTTTTTCCCCCAGTTTCTTACCTTTCCCCCACCTGATTTTGATATTTTACTGCAATAGATGCACGAGAGGGCACACCTAGATAGGCAAAAAATGTAGATTACTTGAAAGGACTATGAAACTTCTCCAAGTTATTAAGGACATACAACTGAAGATTTTTTGTTTTGGAAGTTTTCTGAATTGTATTTATTTTTATGCATATCAGGCCAAAACTCATTAAATATGCGCATATTTAGGTTACATTTTAAAAGCTACTGTAGTCACATTGGATGGTGCCAGACTTAAACATGTGGGCTCATTGTGATAATACAGTCAAAATACAACTTTCTACAGATGGGTTTGTGGCTATCTGTTTTTGTATGCCCAGAAATCATGAAATACTGTTCTAAGTCCCAAAAAAATGAAAAAACGCCATGTTCTTTTAGAAACCTTGTTCTAACTCAAGATGTGAATGAGATATCAACAAGCCCCTCTATAGAAAGTTGCAGTAGGTGGCTAAGAAGGTTTCCCCCAAGTTAGGTCTGTGTAAGATGTCACCTTTTCCATGCAACAAAAAAGTCATAAAATCGCATTTAGAGAAAAATGTGTAATACGTTTTGGATTGGATTGGATGAATGACATACCCACAAACCCTTTGATACTCAGAAACGGGGTAGATATGAATAAGTCTACCAAGTTTGGTGTATCTGAGTATTAGAGAATTAGGTATTCCATGGATTGATGTTCAGGACGCCTGTGCGCATATTTCATGAACTTGGGCCTAATTTGCATAATAAATAAACAAACAAAAAAACAATTCTGAAAACTTCGATTTTATGTCCTGATTTCCAGGTCTTATTTAGTGTTTTGTGGAAAAGTATGCCAATAACGTTCCATAATATCACCTTCTTTAGAGAACAATACTTTTGTTTACATGTGTTGAATGTTTGGGTTTGATGTAAAAATCAATCTCTATTTTGCCAAATTCATGGTCGTGCTCATACAATTACACAAAATAAGCAACCAAAAGACTTTTAATGACATTTTTCTGTCATTATTTTGAAGACATGTAAATGGAACAAATTCTGAAACAATCTCAAAATCACCCAAATTTGAGGAAAAATGGCATTTGGGGAGTGCCCTCAGAGTGCCCTCACTGCACACAGTGTGTGTGTGTGTGTGTGTGTGTGTGTGTGTGTGTGTGTGTGTGTGTGTGTGTGTGTGTGTGTGTGTGTGTGTGTCTGTGTGTGTGTGTGTGTGTGTGTGTGTGTGTGTGTGTGTGTGTGTGTGTCAGTGTGTCAGTGTGTGTGTCTGTGTTTGTGTCTGTGTCAAAGCCAGTTACAAAGATTAGTCTCTCCCCAATTTCATTTGTCTTTAAAAGTTGCTCAAGTGGTGGAAAATCTAGAGCTATTCCTTTACGAAACATGTAATTTAAAATCACAATCCCTGATCTTTCATGAACGTTTTGTTTTTAAGGTGTAATCTGGATATGATCTGGATTAGTAGTGAACTATTGATCTTGCTGCATATCACTGTATAAACATATGTTGTGCATGTGTGCGTGTGTGTTTGTGTGTGCATGTGTGTAAGATGTGGTGGTGGTCAGTGTTGGCAGGGGGGGGGGTAGGTCAGCATCCTGATGGCCTGCTGTATACAACTGTTTGTGAGTCTGGTGGATCTGGACCATAGGCTCCTGAGGGCAGGAGGCTGATCAGGTTCTGTGCTGGGTGGCTCACGATTGTGAGGGCTTTGCGGGTAAGGCGGGTGGTGTAGATGTCTTGCAGGGAGGGGAGGGGTGCATTGATGATCTTCCCAGCTGAATTCCCTATACGCTGCAGGGCTTTCCTGTTGTAGTCAGTGCAGCTTCCGCCCCATACAGTGATGCAGCTGGTAAGGATGCTCTCAATGGTCCCCTGTAAAGGTGGTCCTGAACGGCTGGTGGGGCACTGGTGTGCCTCGGTTTGCGCAGGAAGTAGAGGCGTTTGCTGAACTTTTTTTTGGCATGTGATACGTGTTGGTGGTCCAGGAGAGGTCTTCACTGATGTGCACTCCAATGAATTTTGTGCTGCTGCTCACTCTCTCTCCACAGCAGCACCGTAGTAGCAGGTGTTGTCTGTGGCCTCTCTGGAAGTTGACCATGATCTCTTTTGACTTAATGATGTTCAGTAGGAGGTTGTCGTCGCTGCACCATCTGGCCAGGCTATCCACCTCTGTCCTGTAGTGCGTCTCTTCTCCATGGGAGATGAGACCCACCAGGGTTGTACCGTCGGCAAACTTCACCAGGTGATTGGCATTGTGTGGGTTGTTTTGCAGTCCTGTGTCAGCAGGGTGAAGAGCAGAGGGCTGAGCACACACCCTTGTGAAGCTCCTGTACTCAGTGCGATGGTGTCCGAGGTTTTGTGGTTTCTGGCATAGGAAGTCCAGCAGCCAGTTGCAGAGGGAGGTGCTGAGGCCCAGTTTGTTCAGTTTGCATATCAGCTGTTAGGGGTACGATAGCATTGAATGCTGAGCTAAAGTCAATGAACAGCATTCTCAGATATGACTCTTTTTTCCAGGTGAGGGCTGGGTGTAGAGGGGGGCGCCAGACTCTATATGCGAACTGGTAGGGGTCCAGGGTGGGTGGAAGGGTAGACTTGATGTGTGCCATGACCAGCCATTCGAAGCACTTCAAGGTGATGGGGGTCAGTGCTACAGGACAGTAGTCTTCGAAGCAGGATGGGGATGACTTCTTTGGCACTGATATAATGGTGGCGGCTTTGAAGGTGGCTTTAGTGAGGTGTTAAATATGTCAGTGAAGACGTGCTTTAGTTGCTCAGCCCAGTCTTTCAGCACTCATCCAGAGATGTTGTCTGGGCCTGCTGTTTTGTGCAGGTTGATCCTGGTGAGTGCCCTCTCCACGCTATCAACAGGTAGACACAGTGCCTGGTCATGAGGTGGGGGAGGTGTTTTCTGTGGGTGGGTCTTGTTGTTTTCCTCAAAATGTGTGAAAAAGCTGTTTGTTTTATCAGTATGTTAGTTTTCTACTGCATGTCTGTGTGTGTGTGTGTGTGTGTGTGTGTGTGTGTGTGTGTGTGTGTGTGTGTGTGTGCGTGCGTGCGTGTGCGTGTGTGGTTATACTATCACTATGGTATGATTGCATGTGTCAGAGAAAGTATTTCAATACATTTAGAATGCTTTTTTTAACTGCAGTGTATGTGTGTGTGGGTGATTTTTGTCAATGTCTTATGTATGTTTAGTAACTGCACATTGTAGATTGGTCAAACACCATTTCAAACTTCTGTGCTAATAGATTTTTTATGCTTTTCCTGCTACATAGATTTTTGATATTAAAGTACACTTAACTTGACTTTACTTGACTCTTGTGGCTGTGTTGTGCTCCTTGAGACTGTCATGAGCTATATGCATATACAGTACAAGTCACTTACACTATTGACAGAAATGTGTACATCTTAAGTACAAAAATTGAGATTGCATGCACCCCCCCCCCTTTTTTTCTATTCATTCAGGGTTTTCAAACAATGAGGGTTTTGTGAGTATTCTAACAGTGTAATCCAATCCTCTAAAGTGTAGCCTTTCCAAAGATATATCACTTTTTGATCTGTGATGTTGCATTACAAGTAGTGGCATGTTTCCATTAGCATACCTATACATCTCCAAAAATGTCCATTTGGAGACTCCAAATGGTACTTTGAAAAACGCCTAGGCATACCCACATATAAAATCATGTAGAGAGCACAGATTTTGAGATATTGTAATGAAATTTGAAATGAAAGTTCTTACAGCATCTTGCCTTTGTTTCATTCTGTCTGTAAACCCTTTCCTTGCAGTAAAAGGTCTGTTTAAGAGATATACTTTTATTTTTTTTAGGTGAGGGACAAAAATGTAAAAAAAAATTACAATAATTTCTTAATCTACATATTTCACCAGAACAATTTACAGTGAATTTGACTAAATATAAAATAACTACAGAATGTCTGCTTTCCAAAAGTGGTCTTATTTTGTCCATAGCACAAAGGGCTGGGTTACAGTTACAATTTCAATTTGGATTGGTTTTTCAGGCGTTTTTCAGGCAAATCACGAGGAATGTTAAGGGGTTAAAGGCACTAAAAGTCAAAAGAAAAAATGGAGACATGTTTTTTTTTCATTCCTTAGACCCTATAGAATGAAGATATAAATGTCTCCAAAAATTAACATCCAAATCCCACAGGCCCCCAAATCAGATACATAGGCTCTCACACTAACATGCCAACTTCACTAACACCTGGGGTAGGCTACTTAACCTAACTACCACCTGGGCCCATTCACACATTGCTGAAAATACTCAACCACATCATAACAACATTGCTTTGACGTTACCGAGAGCCTTAAGTAACATATTAAGACTTGGTCATTATGATTTTGATGACAGTATGATTATAGAGATTAGAAGCTCTCCTCTTCTGTGCACTGACAGCACCCGTTTTCACCTCTACATTTTTGCGCAATTGCCTATTTATTTTTTCTACAGTTTTTATTTCCCTCCCCAAACTATTTCCTGGGTTATATGTGTCTTGATATGTCCATGGTGGCATCTGTGTATTTGTGTATTTATGTAGGCCTAAGATACTTGACACCTTAATTTCCCCTGGGGATCAATACAGTTAGGCTACTCCACTCTACCACATTAGACAAATTAGACTACATTAAAGGGAGAGTAGGCTATGTCATTTTTTTAGTGGTTTATTTCCAGATTGTATGCTGCCCATTGACACAAATTCAAAACGACTAGCATAACAGATGCCAAGCTAATACCAAATACAGTCCATGCATAGAATGTACAACAGGACCACGTGTTGACAGGGCGGACTCAATGGAGGCTTCCGATTGGCCAACACAGTCCACTTGCGCAGTCAACCTCACTGTAGCGCATGCGATATCTCAACGGCAATATTGTTTCCATGGTGTTCACCGGTAATCTCAACTGCAACATATTAGGTCAATCAATCAAATCAAAAGTTTGTTTGCGAAAGGGCAACTGGGCCTACACCTGGCGGGCGTCTTATCTAAAGTGACCTGGTTATGCGCGTCTGTCGGAGGTTCAGGTCAACCGCCTCAAGGCTGTTTGAACTGCTTAGGTCCGGAGCCTGAACCACTGCCAGAATACCACAGGCTGCATCTCTCTCTCCAACACCCCCCCCCCCCCTTGTGAGCGAGGGTAAACTCCTGCTCAGAAAGTCTCACAGCCATGCTCACGGCTGGCTGCGCCAAAAGCTACATCTGATGTGTTCTGCGCCGCCAAAAACCGAAATAACGACATTCCTCCTTCACCTCGGAGTGGAGAGAGAGGCACTAAGGGGGCTCAACTTCTGAAAAGGAGGGCCAACAACACGAATTGCTAGTGATCCCCAATAAGAACAAGGCATTAGGTTACACCGCTGCACTCGAGATCCCTGCGCAAATTCACCAAAGCACTAGGATTGACCACAGAAATTACTTTTGCAATCCCGTGCAGTGTAACACAAGAACTTCTTGACCCCGTTTCGGTATCTCAGGAGGTTACTCAAGAGTAGCGGTGGGGTGCCAAAAACAGACACAACTCTCTTCCTGACACCCCTGCCCTGCCTGAGTTCAGGGGTGCCAAGTTACTGGTGACCAAGGAAACAGATCACGGCTCCCCAAAAACTCCCCAACACCCAGAATACCAGAGGCGGGAATGGCGGTTATGTATGTTATTTGTGTCCTAATACGACTTTGTAATAACACGTGTCATAGTCATACACGGTTGTAAGCATGGTTGTAAACAAAACCCATGCATGCACCAAATGACCGATTCAAGACGAAACGTTGTGTGTGTGTCTTGCGCAGGAGAATCGACGAGTCATCTCCTCCTATGAACCCACACAATGTTGATGTTATACAATAGCCAATCCAAAGGCTCACTCTCTTCCTTCTGATCAAGCTTCATCAAAGCGTTGTGTTTATGGGCTAATCAGCGCCTACTACTACAACAACACACGAAAGATGAAAACTACTATCCTAAACCCAAAATGTAGTTCTATTTTGCATTGGTCACGTGTTTTTACTCATTCGACAAATGCAGAATGTGACTGGAGTCGAGTGGAGCAAAGCCAAACTTCTGCACAAAAAGCAGACTGTTCACGCGCACGCCGAAAAATCTAGGGAACGTTTTTTTTCTCCTTCAACTTGAAGTTGCAAGTCTGACATGATGCATAAGAGCACAATGCATGTGTGTGTTTATGCCCGTAGCCTACCTGGTTAATTAAGTCCTGTGTTCAGTTGAGTTCAGCGAGTTGGCCCCAACACCGAGTTGACACGCAGGCAGCCACAAGCAGAGCTCCTACTCCTGCTGAATGAAAACGTCCCTCCCGCGTCCCTCCCACGGCAAAACTAAAGGAAGTAAAGTAGAGAGAGAAACAGACAGCCATGCATCACACTGCTAGCTGAGAAAGCCAGTAGCCTACAGTAAACATGGCTTCGCTTTCCAGAAGCAACTCGGCGCTTTGCTTTTTGATGCTCGGATGAATTCTGTAATTTCTGCAATGAACCGTCAAATCAGGTCACAGACAGCCAGCTGTCGCGCTGTGCATAGGCTGCAGTTATTCACTATGTAGCTACATTACTGTACACCATTCACATTGGTTTGGTTTCTACGAGAGGCGGCTGTGTTGAAAATGTCTTCACTGTGTACCTATAGACCTATGCTACTAACATGCAATTACAACACTCATGGGATGGTATTACAAAGTTGAAACCACATCTGTAGGAGTAGGCCTACCTCTACTTCTACTTTATACAACTTTGCTATGTGCATTATTACTATGCGCCATTCACGGCGGTTTGGTTTCCAAGAGAGGCGAATGTGCTGCAAATGTTAAACATGTGTCTCTCACCTGATATTTAGTTATTTGCCAAGCTTCACTTTCGGAAGACGCCAGCAGGGTCTCACGGAATGGAGCGCGTGGTGGATACAAAGTTAACTCCAAGTTGCGGCCGCGAGATACTGAAGCGCTCTTTACGCAC
>NC_085867.1:45565614-45568114 GCF_034702125.1 Engraulis encrasicolus
CAAACCCTGGTGTGTGTGTGTGTGTGTGTGTGTGTGTGTGTGTGTGTGTGTGTGTGTGTGATGGGTGTGGTTTGGGGCATTCTCTGGATTCTAACCCCCCTGCAGTAGCAAACGACGCACCCAGCACTACGGAAAGGCCACACACTCACACACACACACACACACACACACACACACACACACACACACACACACACACACACACACACACACACACTCGCACACACACACACACACACACACACACACACACACACACACACACACACACACACACACACACACACACACACTTCTCCCAACCCAACTGCTGTAGGTAAAATTCAGGTCTTGCTCTGATGATCCCATACGTCCCAAAGGTCATGGGTAACTAAATTAATACAGCAGCATATGCACACACACACACACACACACACACGCACACACACACACACACACGTACGCACGCACGCACACACACACGCACGCACGCACGCACACACACACACACAAGCACACACACAGCAGCAGCACAGACACACACACACAGACACTAACAAACACACGCACAAACACACATACACGCACGCACACACAACCACACACCTTTTATTTAAATTGTACCCCATTAATAGACACACAGATCCAAATATTGCTGGAAATCACAACAGAGTTGAGTCAGTTCATCAGTCCAATATTTTCTATGGATATACATGGCATCTGCATCTCCAGATGGACAAACTGCCTATGATGGCAGAGATTGAACTGTATTTTTGCCGGTCGTTTTTACAGATGTTTTGCATGGTCCAGATAGTTGTACAAGTTTGTGTACAAGGCTCACAAATATTAAAACAACATTGATATCCAAGTTCCACGATGGTATTGACCAGTGGCTGATATTTTAACATCTTAGAGTTAAAAAATATATATATGCACGTATACAGATCAAAAAAATATAATATTTCTATATGTGTTAGCTACTGTTCTTTTGTTTTCATCAATGATGTTATGGCGGTTGGGAAATTATTCAGTTGCACATAGGAATTTTCAGTGTTAAACCTTAATTTCCCCCAGGATTAATAAATGACACTCTTCACTACTCTACTCTACACTACTCTACTACTCTACTCCACTCTACTGTACTCTGCCCTACTCTATTCTAAAGTTTAAACCAATTACAGTGTAATTTGTAACGAGTCTCATTCTGCATGTAGTGTTCCAGTACAACACTAGAGGGCAGCAGCAGCATTCTTTTCTTTTCTTTCTGCTCAGCGCCCACATAGTGCCATTCTCCTCTCTCTCTCTCTCTCTCTCTCTCTCTCTCTCTCTCTCTCTACTACCATTCTCACCCTCCCATTCCACTCTCTCCTCTCTTCTCATGTCCCCAGCTCCCCTCTCTCTTCTCTCTCTCTCTTTCTCTCTCCCCCCTCTCGCTCTCTCTCCCCCCTCTCTTTTCTTTCTCTGTCTCTCTCTTTCTTTCCCTCACTCCCTTTCCATCCTGTCTCTTTCTATTTATCTGTCTCTTCTCCCCCTCTTTCTCTCTCTCCCACTCTCTTTTTCTCTCTATCTCCCTCCCCTATCTCTCCTCTAATCAGCTCTCCCTCTGTCTCTCCCCTCTCCTCAGCTCTCTCTCTGTTTTTTCTTCTCCTGGCTCTCTACTCTCCTCAGCTCTCTCTCTCCTCTCTCTCTCTCTCATGTCCCCCCCTCCCCTCTCTTTTCTCTCCTCTGTTTCCGTATAGTGATGTCAGTGTCCAGTACTGGCAGGCACCAGACCAGAAACCTCAGCTGTGACTCACACACACACACACACACACACACACACACACACACACACACACACACACACACACACACACACACACACACACACACACACACACATGCACACAAACACACACACATGCACACAAACACACACACATACACGTGCGCGCGTGCACACACACGCACACGCACACGCACACACGCACACGCACACGCACACGCACGCACGCACGCACGCACGCATACACACACAGACGCACGCATGCATACAGAGCCCCACCCCTCAGAGCTGACTGACTTCTACAGCTGTGAAATGATGATGTCAATATATATCTCCATGTTATGTAAGCTCTATCTATCTATCAATGGGGGCGTCAGAAGTAAAAAATAAAATAAAAAAAAATGTATGGACTGTAAGTACAACACTATCTATCTTCTGCCTGTTGCATCTGTCCCCGCTTGTCCTGCCTGTTGCATCTGTCCCCGCTTGCCTGTTACATCTGTCCCCATTTGTCCTGCCTGTTGCATCTGTCCCCGCTTGCCTGTTGCATCTGTCCCCGCTTGCCTGTTGCATCTGTCCCCGCTTGCCTGTTGCATCTGTCCCCACTTGCCTGTTGCATCTGTCCCCACTTGCCTGTTGCATCTGTCCCCACTTGCCTGTTGCATCTGTCCCCTGCTTCTCCTGCAGCAGAATAATTCAAGTAAGAGCAGAACAGCACAACCAGCCGTCTTGTTTTGAATTGCGGATGGGGGGAGG
>NC_085867.1:45573114-45578114 GCF_034702125.1 Engraulis encrasicolus
GGTCTGTAGACCGCCTACTGATTTCTCATAGAGAGGAGTGGTTTGCGATTGCTAATGGCCATTTATTTGTTGTTATCATTAAGTGTTATCATTTGGTCTATATGTAGCCCATAGCCAATTGTGTCAGTTACTGTATATTGAAACAAACTGAAAGCTTCCGTTTGTCAAGTACTGTAATACACGTCATCATCTTTCCACCCCTCCCCACTTGCTGATTGGCCCCCAAGATCTAGTTGCCTCGCTGAGGGATAGAATCCATGCAAGCTTTTCAGACTGGAATGTGCAAAGCAACATGGGATTTCCCAGGCTGAGACAACACAACTGACTGGCTTAAGCACTCATTCAAACCCAGATTGTCTGTTTTGGTTTAGATTCAGCCTATTAAGGTTAAGGTTAAGTAAGGATAAGGTTAATAAGAGTGTTTTCCACACCTTCATATATGGCTGAAGAGAGTTTGAGCCCCAGGAACTGTCATTAACTGGCACAGAAAGATGACTGTAACAATGCGATGCCTAAGCACTTGGCAGTGAAATTGTATATTTTGTACACATTGCAATAATCAGGTTAATGATAGAATGGTACGTCAGTAGGTTTTTGGATAGAGAAACAGTACAGCGCTTCTATTCCATTTGATAAAGGTTCAGTGTAAATACTGTAAGAATTAAGTTAAGACAAGGATGTGAAACTCAGGCCAGGGGACCAAATTTGGCCCACGGAACCACTTCGGCCATTAGGCCCGCAAGATCTTTGCAAATTTGTATTACAGTTGGCCCATATAAACCATCAATATATAGACAATGTGACTTGAAGGCAAAATTCAGTCAGTCCTAGTTAGAGTACTTTCATAAATCCACAAAGCAAAATTTTGTTCATCACAAGAATTATGTGTGTGTCCAGACTAGTGTAACAGCACATACATAGTTTGTTAGTTTTAGAATATACAAAAAGTAATTATATATTAATACAGTAATAGGCAAACAGTACCCATGATTGTAACCAACTGCTAACCTGACAACTATTGGTTAAGAGAAAAACATTTCTTTGCATTCCATGACTATAATCTGCTGCTATTAAACCATATCATTTTAGACAGACTCCATTCATTTTGAAAACATGTTACAGTTGTCTAAATGATTTGTAACACATAATCCATTTAGGATTTTATAATTAGTTCCTGGGTATGCATGTCAATAATCACTTTGTCATTTGACACAACACAGGCAAATGATGTTGTTCATGCAGGCATCTTTCTTTCCAAAGTTGTAATTTTGTGCTCTGAATGACCAGTATGCAGTAGGCACATGTAAAATGCAGTGAAATAAAGAGAGGCCTGACTTCAAGTGACACAGCCCCTCATTACTACAAGTGTTCAAGAAGAACTAAGTGAGAATAATATTCACATAATTGCGATGCTTTGTGGTTTCTAGAATGACATCAAAGGAGTCACAATGACACAAGTTGCTATATAACCTTTTAATCTATTAATACAGTGATATAGCGAAGTCAAGATAAACATATCATACCACAGAACTGATTAAAACTGTGATGTTGATGTTTGTTGCTCAGGAAAGTTCATTGATTATGAAAGGTCATAATCATACATATGGCAGTATTTGAAGCATTATGATAGCATTATTTTAGTGATATTAGGGCAAGGAGTCAATATTTATACATAACAACAAAATTGCTGGGAACTGTATTACTGATGCTAGTTGCTAATGAAGATGCTTTACCTAGCAACTGTTGCTAGGCAACATTAGATTTTGAGTGGCTCCACTCCTGATATTTAGTGATATTTGGGCAAGAAGTTAATATTTACACATCGTAACACCACAGAATTGCTGGGAACTGTATTACTGATGCTGGTTGATAGAGAAGATGCTTTACCTAGCAACGGTTGCTAGGCAACATTACATTCTGAGTGGCTTCACCCCTGATATTAAGTAATATTAGGGCAAGGAGTCAATATTTAGACATTATAAAATCACAAAATTGCTGGGAACTGTACTACTGATGCTGGTTGCTAAGGAAGATGCTTTACCTAGCAACGGTTGCTAGGTAGCATTAAATTCTGAGTGGGTCCACCCCTGATATTAAGTAATATTAGGGCAAGGAGTCAATATTTAGTCATCATAACACCACAAAATTGCTGGTTGCTAAGGAAGATGCTTCACCCAGCAACCGTTGCTAGGCAACGCTGAATTCTGAATGGCTCCACCCCTGAAATTAATAAGCATGTCCTACTGAACATTTGTGCCAAGTTTCACGCTTTTATCACCTTCCGAGCGATTCTCCCATTATATTGCACCCATTGCCTAGACTATTAAGAACTATGGCTGGTATTATAAAAGAGGCTGCATTGTCAATTTTGGGGGGTGTTTAGTTTTTTTCCAGCAGGGCAGAAGATTTCGACCTGTACTGACTGGCAATTACTCAAACTGGCTTTAAAAATTATACAACAAAATTATACAACAAGAAATAAATATGACTGTAGGCAACTCCATTGAAACCCATTCATTTTTCACTTGTCTGTGGCGGTACTGCAGGTAGGTGGCGATAACGAGCAACTTCCTTCGGTGAGCCTTCTCCATGAAGAGATGTTCTGGTTTCAGAGTTCGTCCCGGTATGCGCTGTGCACTGCTGCCTGTGGCGCCCCCTTCAGCGTCTTGTGGGAACCGCGCCAGTCGGTACGCACCGCGTCATCGTCCCACAGGGTAGAGGTCTCAGTGTCACTCACCTACACACACACACACACACACACACACACACACACACACACACACACACACACAAATACACACACATATACGCACACGTTAGACACACACACACACATTAGAAAAACACATACACACACACTAGAAACACACACACATACACACACAGAAGCACACATCAGAAACTCACCCAGTCTTTCTCTCCTGCGTACTGTGCTGGTTCCACCAGTAGGGGGCGTGTGGAGTACACCTGCAGGTTACGGTTGGGGAAGTGGGACTTATACTCCTCACTGTGGACACACACACACGCGCACACACACACACACACGCACATACGCACACGCACACACGCGCACGCACACGCATACACACACACACACACACACACACACACACACACACAGTGATGATTGATGGTTAGTACTAAAGCAGTCTTGGTGTGTGTAGGCATCACACAAACTGTGTTAGTCTTAGTAACTCAAGTAACTTAGTAACTTCAAAACATGAGAAAGGCCACACTGGCCGAAACATTGTTTTTGTAAATAAAATTCAGCACGATGGACCAGGGCCGCGTTAACCCTCGCCGAGGCCCGGTGCAGACGCAATCCGGGGCCCCTACACCACATTATAATGAGCCATATTCAAAACGCATGAAACAACGCAGGCTACACGTTCTACTCCAACACAAAAAAGGGTGCGCTGAACCCCCTGTTGAGTTCACCACTTGCAATTGCTATTGGAAGCATAGCCAGCCGACAGAGAGGAGATTCTGTGCACTACCGTTTGGCAGAGTAAACGTCGGCTCAGCTAGAACTACCAAACAGAAGCACAACCAAAAGTCTCTTATTTTTGCTACGTTGCTGCCGACCAATTTGTCGAATCGAAACCGTCGTGGGAAACACGTGTTAATTAATGTAACCTCCAATGGCCTTGGAAAGACTGGCTGTCTCAAAGGAAAGTACTCAGCTGTCGCTTGTCGCGAGGAAGGGGAATCCCCTTAGCAGCGAACCACAGCAAAGCGAAGCTGTCACGAAATCCCCTCAAACTGTACCATATAGGCTACCAATTAAAAAGTCAGCTGTTTTCATCTAGATGGTGCTTTACACTGCAATAGTATGCAATCATTACAGTAGGCTAGACTACGGTGCAAACTCGTAATGTTTAGATGTGGATGTGGATGTATCACACAAGTTTTTTTCTCCCAGATAAGAGCCACTTGCTAACTGAACAATCCGCGAGTGGTACCCAGGCATGTTTTAATTAATGAACACAAACCCGAACGCAAAGATGTAGGCCTACGCTGACAGAGCATCGACATTTAATAATACAGCGCTTTAGGGAAATGGCCATAACAGTGCTTTAGGAAAATGCGACTATATAATTTTAGTGTTTGCTAGATTGGCTTGCCCTGTTGTTGTCAGAGTGTCGAAACTTTGAGTGCTGGTCGGTGCACTTGCTACGTATCATTATTGTGAACACTTTTTAAAAAACACCTCAGAAGTGGTCCTCGCCACGCCATGCAATACTTTTGTTTCACGAATGCAGTTGGGTGCGTGATTTATTTCCCCATGTTTCAACTATAGAAGAAGATAGGCGAAAGTTAGGTTGGTGCGCTGTGCTCTGTTTGCTTAGGCCTACATGATTGCACAAGTCCATGATCACTATGCAACAATTACAAAAAGCGATTATAACACTGACATTACAAAAATGGATAACGTTGCCAACCTTCTCTTCAATGCGTTAATCCATGCCGGGCAGTTTATCCGTACAATCTGAAGCAAGTGCTGACGCCGACTTTCTCACATCTTTTTTAGACAGTAGCCCATCATCAAACTCAAAAAATATTGGCTACCGTTTTCACTGGTGGCACACAACCAGAAGCATCTGACTGAAATGATAAGTTCCGAAGTCCTCCGATTCCTGCGTGCATGCAGAGGCGATTCTAGGCTCAGTAGAAAGCGAAAATTAAAAAGAAAGAACACTTGTAACAAATCGCCACTACTGTTCCCCAGCCACAGTCTTGTGGGGCCCAGGCTGCCTGTCTAGCCTGGTGACAAGATATATGCGCCTCTGCTTGCCTACGGAAGGCGAAATGCGTCAAAAGTACAATTGATCGTCTCAAATTATCGTTTCATATTTTCCAATCTCACAACGTCCGGGGCCCCCTCTAGTGGCGGGGCCCGGTGCTGCAGCACCGGTTGCACCATAGGATAACGCGGCCCTGCGATGGACAAGAGTGTGCGGTATCTTCCTCTCAAAAAGTAGTCTTAGTAACTCAAACAT
>NC_085867.1:45583114-45585614 GCF_034702125.1 Engraulis encrasicolus
AAATTAGGGAGTCTCCCAGGAAATTAGGTTTGGTTGACAGGTATGGTGTGTGTGTGTGTGTGTGTGTGTGTGTGTGTGTGTGTGTGTGTGTGTGTGTGTGTGTGTGTGTGTGTGTTTACATCAGGTCCCAGTCCAGCTCCACCTGTTCCACTTCCTCCATCAGCCGCATCAGGCGACGCTTGAAGTTGCCGCGGAAACGGACATCATCCTCCAGCACCACAGCCTTGTCCATCTGAAGATCCACCATCTAAACGGAAAATAATCATAAAATAAAAATATTATTATGATTATTATTATTGTTGCCATCTTTTGAGAAAATAATAATAAAATACATTGTATTACCATCTAAACAGACATCATATCAAAAATATTTACCATCTAAATAGACATCAAAATACAGGTATATTATTAAATAGGGCTGTCAGTAGATTAAAAAAAATTACAGAATTTGTAATTAATTAATCTAATTAATCGCACTTACTCGTACCCATACCTGAGCTATAAACATTACAGAAAAACATAATAATAATAATAATAATAATAATAATAATAATAATAATAATAATTACAATATAGGCCCTATGATGTACAGTATATCACGAAAGTGAATACACCCCTCACAGTTTTGCAGATTTTTGAGAATATCTTTTCATAGGAAAGCATTACAGAAATGTAACTTTGACACAATGATTAGTGACCTTTTAACAACATATTTAACTGCTTAAATTTCTTGTTCACTCAGAAAAAAACAAAATACAGCCATTAATGTTTGAACATGTACTCACAAAAGTGAGTACACCCCAGATTAAAATCCGGTAGAGAAGGGGCTATGTTGGCTCGAATCGTCTCAAAATGAAACGAAATGAAAAGGGATGACAAGGGAGGTCATCAGTGTGCGTTTCAACCTTTCTTTGCATTGAACTTTTAAATTTTGAGTCTGCATCCGGCTTAAATAGATTGGTGTGAGATTTGAATGCAATCCTATGGAGAATATCATGATCTGCTTCAGTAGTCACAGTGCATGTTGACATGTATGTTTCTTTTAGGTGTATTTCAGATTGCCAATGTTGACAGCATTCATGCATCCCCAAACCATGTCAGTCCCACTACCATGCTTGGCTTATGAGAGGATATACCTTTTTTGTAAAACTCACTTGTTTACCACCACACATGCTTGACACCATCTAAAGCAAATTTGTTTATCTTGGTCTCTTCAGATCACACAACATGGTTCCAGTGATTCATATCCTTGGTCTGTTCATCTCTCTTGAGACCAAGATAAACAAATTAGCTTTAGATGGTGTCAAGCATGTGTGGTGGTAAACAAGTGAGTTTTACAAAAAAAGGTGTATCCTCTCATAAGCCAAGCATGGTAGTGGGACTGACATGGTTTGGGGATGCATGAATGCTGTCAACATTGGCAATCTGAAATACACCTAAAAGAAACATACATGTCAACATGCACTGTGACTACTGAAGCAGATCATGATATTCTCCATAGGATTGCATTCAAATCTCACACCAATCTATTTAAGCCAGATGCAGACTCAAAATGTAAAAGTTCAATGCAAAGAAATGTTGAAACGCACACTGATGACCTCCCTTGTCTCCCATGCCTTTTCATTTCGTTTCATTTCGAGACGATTCAAGCCAACATAGCCCCTTCTGTACCGGATTTTAATCTGGGGTGTACTCACTTTTGTGAGTACATATTCAAACATTAATGGCTGTATTTTGTTTTTTTCTGAGTGAACAAGAAATTTAAGCGGTTAAATATGTTGTTAAAAGGTCACTAATCATTGTGTCAAAGTTACATTTCTGTAATGAAATGAAAAGATGAAAAGATATACTCAAAAATCTGCAAAACTGTGAGGGGTGTATTCACTTTCGTGATATATTGTACTTAGGCATAATATGTTAAAATAGGCCTGGTAAACAGAGTTAGTGAATAAATAGGCTACATTAGCCAACACAAAAAATGAGTCTACAGTATCTTATCTATCTATCTATCTATCTATCTATCTATCTATCTATCTATCTATCTATCTATCTATCTATCTATCTATCTATCTATCTATCTATCAGAAAAGGTCAGAGTTCAAGGAAATGGGAACACCCCCTGATGAAACAGATGACGTGCATTCATTCACGTTTTGTTTACATTTTGGGGCGCTGGATTAGCCAGGAATGATAACTGCACTGAGCTAGCCAATAACCCTTGCTTGGACTAAACATTGATTCTACACCAACATATTCTATGGATATAAGACAGGACAAGAAAGACTGATGTAAACTCCAAACTATCTGCACGAAAGGTAAGACATCCTATCTCTGTATAGCGATTGGTTGAAGCTAGAAAACGTCAGTGTCTGAGGTGTCAGTGGAAGTTAGCGATCAAAGTTGTCAACTTGACATCTGTGGAAAAGATTCACAGTGGTATGATTTTATTCTGAACGTGGCATGTATCACTCAAATCGCTGTAATCACAACCCAACTTGAG
>NC_085867.1:45600614-45658114 GCF_034702125.1 Engraulis encrasicolus
CCTAGTCTTCCATTGAGTGAATGTGTCTTCTGTCTACTGAGGATGATGGTTTCCAAAGTAACACACTCTAAACCTGTTAGCACTATTACATGACATTACACTTACGCTGATGGTTTTTAATTTACAGTTATTTACAGGGTATTGGTTCCAGTCCCTGGAGCAGTGTGGGGTTAGGTGCCTTGCTCAAGGGGCCCGTCAGCCATGGATGGAGGTGTAGGAAGGTGTGTGTGTGTGTGTGTGTGTGCGTGCGCGTGCCTGCGTGTGCATGTGTGTGCGCCTGTGTGTGTGTGTGTGTGTGCCTGTGTGTGTCTGTGTGTGTGCGTGTGTGTGCGTTCTCACGTGGGTTTCTCCTGTGGTCTCCACTCTATATAGTGTGTGTGTGTGCTTTTGTGTGTGTGTGTGTGTGTGTGTGTGTGTGTGTGTGTGTGTGTGTGTGTGTGTGTGTGTGTGTGTGTGTGTGTGTGTGTGTGTGTGTGTGTGTGTGTGTGTGTGTGTGTACTCACGTGGGTTTCTCCTGTGGTCTCCACTCTATGTAATGGTAGAACTTCTGCATGGTGGTCAGCCACTCCCGCAGCACGGCAGTCGTGTTGTCAGAGTTATGATCCGTCGCAGCCCTGACAGGGAAACACATTATACACCTCACACTCACTGAAGGACAGACGTAGGGGTGTGACTGTGTGTGTGTGTGTGTGTGTGTGTGTGTGTGTGTGTGTGTGTGTGTGTGTGTGTGTGTGTGTGTGTGAGAGAGTGAGAGAGAGAGAGAGAGAGAGAGAGAGAGAGAGAGAGAGAGAGAGAGAGAGAGAGAGAGAGAGAGAAATCACCGCCCTAACAGAAAATACACATTACAGTATATTTGCGAGAGTAGAGGGAAACAAAGGTTTGTGTGTGGGTGGGGCTGTCGGTCTATGTGCTATATCTGTCTGTTCGTCTATACTATCTTCGAACTATCCACCATATCCTAGTGTAACGCAGGCCAACTAGCAGCGTTCAGCATAGCACGCTAGTAAACCTCCCTCGCCTACCTCGCCTTCTTAATCCGGCCCTGTGGGGGCCCACAGCAACCTGTAGCCTAGGGGCCCCAGGCCATCTTAATCCAGCCCTGTGGGGGCCCACAGCAACCTGTAGCCTAGGGGCCCCAGGCCATCTTAATCCAGCCCTGTGGGGGCCCACAGCAACCTGTAGCCTAGGGGCCCCAGGCCATCTTAATCCGGCCCTGTGGGGGCCCACAGCAACCTGTAGCCTAGGGGCCCCAGGCCATCTTAATCCGGCACTGACTCTACCTGTCTGCAGCCAGATCAGACACATAAGAGAATAGGATAGGGGAGGCTACTCACTGTATACCAGTCTACCTGTCTGCAGCCAGATCAGACACATAAGGCAATAAATGTCTTCAGTGAAGGCAGTAATTTTAGGTGTCTGTTGCTGCATCTGGTGGTTCCACTGGAGATGATGAGCCTCCTCTTTTATGTGGAAAATAATATTTAGCACAATGACACTAATCTGCAGATCAGCACAACAGTAGCCTTGTGGAGGAGATCAGAGCTATTCTGCCATGGTATAAAGGCAAAGTGCAGTAACTCAAAAAACAACATTGAGTTTAGATTGAAAATGGTCTTCATTACACCTCCTTTATCTTGCGACAAAGTCTTATGGTCCACATGTAGCCCGTATTAGAGATATTACTGTGTCAAATTTGCAGCAACTACAGTATCCAAGTTATCTATTCACTATTCATTATCTTCAGACTTCACATCCTCTTCTCCTCTCTTCTCTTCTCTTCTGTTCTTCTCCTCTCCTCTCCTCTCCTCACCGCCACCGTCCTTAGATACTCCTCTCCCCTTACTAGCCTCAAGTCCCAGGCTCTGTTTTTGGTCTGTGGCAGGGCTAGTGGCTGGTGGAGAAATAGGACCCGGGCACTTTTGGCTTAAAGGGGCCCCTCATAATTAGCGGCGCAGAATTGACTCACCGGTGGAATGTAATATTACATTCCTTTAAAAAAAAAATCTGAAGGGTGAAAGGCTGAAAAAAATCACGAGGGTGCTGGGCCCACCGGGAAATGTCTGTGGTGCTTGTGCTCAGCATGCATGGCACATGTGTAAGAGTCTTGTTATGTTATGTTTGTGTATGTCATGTCTTAAATGAGTCTTGCTCAGGAATGCAAAATGAATTTCAGTGCAAACTGACAATAAAGTCCTATCGCATGGTATATCCTCTCCTCATCTCCCCTTTCCTTCTCCTCTCCTGACCTCTCCTCTTCACCCCTATCTTCATCTTCTCTCCTCTCCTAACATCTTCTTTACCCTCTCTTCCCCTCCTCCCCTCTCTTCCCCTCTCCTCTCTTCTCCCTCCTCTCCTCTCCCCTCTCTCTTCTCCTCTCCTCTCTTCTCTCTCCTCTCTCTTCTCCTCTCCTCTCTTCTCCCTCCTCTCCTCTCCACAACCACAACTTTCATCTTCTCTCCTCTCCTAACATCTTCTTTACCATCTCTCTTCTCCTCTCCTCTCTTCTCCCTCCTCTCCTCTCCACAACCACAACTTTCCGATGAGTAACCCTCACTCTCACTAGCATTCACTCACGTTCCAGTAAAAACGACACACCAGCCACTGGACTGCTTTAAATTAACCTCCAAACCATATCGTGAATCCATAAGTGTTTAAAAGTAAGGGCATGGGAAAGGAATACTCGGCAGTATAACTCAGAGAGACGTTAAAATGTCAACACGAGTCCACTAGTTACGTGTCGAGGGGAGGGGAGGGGGATACAAAAAAGACGCGCTATAGGGAACGCCAACGGTGATATACTGACAATTGATCCTTTTGTCCTTCAATCGGTGACACAAGACATCAACGGACTGACTCCTAGCGGGGCTGAAAGGGGCAGGGGCATGGGCAGAAAGCCAATGACACTCACGACGTCGTCGTCAGTCACACTCACGACTCACCAAATGGAGATGCGGTCTTTGGGGTAGTTGAGCCTCTCCAGAGCTCCGAGGTAGTAGGGGAGGGAGTGCGCCGCGTTTCGGGCGATGATCGCGATCACTACCGTGGGCTGCTGCATCTGGGACTCCTCGGTGAAACTCTCTTCTGAAAAGTAGCATTCCGAGGTCGCAAAGACGGACGCGAGTAGTAGAAAGACAGCGAGCAACATGGTGGTGGTAGTTCTAGGCTAGTCCTCTCCTCTCCTTCCCCCGTCCTGTCCCGTTCCCCCTCCAGTAGGCAGCCAAACAAGCAGCCCTCTCTCCCTCTCTCAAGTCTGGGCCGCGTCAGCACTTCAGGAAAAGAGGAGTCGCCCAGAAAAAAAAGTTTTACCCCCTTTTTCCAGCTGCTGCCTGCAGAGCAGAACACGATGATGAGGTTTTAAATTTCAGCTTCCGTAAGACGCCGTGCGTGGCGTGCCAGGATGTTAGCTTGAGAATGGTCTATTTTCACTCAGTTTCTAGAAGACTAATCAGACAGGCAGAATCTCGAAGCTGTCCTACACACAGGGCATAGCCTACCAACGTTCCTAATAAGCGGGTACAGATGTAATTACGCCTTTGTAAATATAGGCCTACTGTGCGTAATAGGTTATGACTGACTTTTAGTTTACATTCTGTCACAACTCCATATCCTGATCATAAGTACTGATAATAGTAGTCTACTTGAGAAGGCTCTTGAGTTCAGTTACTGTTTCCTCTATCTCTTGACAGTAACATAAACAGCGATAACTCTCACGGACACGGTGGTGCAAGTAAGTAGTGGCCAGTCATCAGGGGTGGAAAAGTAACTTATTACTTTTACTCAATATTGTACTTGAGTAGCTTTTATGAATACTTTGTACTTTTTAAGTACATTTTTAAATTAATACTTTTACTTGTACTTGAGTACATTTTGACCCAAGTACTTTACTCAATTACACTGGAACCTGGCCTGAGTACTGAGTAAAAAAATTGACTGAGAGACAAAATGCCATGCACAATAATGCCACAATCCGCCAGAAATGAAAGATTGTGCAGGATGGCACACAGCATTTCCACTATTTTACTATCTTGTATCAATGTATTGGATGATGGCTGGTGCCAAGCAAGAGATAGAGGTTATGGAGGACGATATTCAAGAAAAATAAACATGACATTCTCAAGAGGAAAGCTAATTAAAAGTAACTAAGTACTTTTTACTCAAATTACATTTTAAGTGAAGTACTTTTTACTTTTACTTGAGTAGAATTTTAGATAGGTACTTTTACTTGTACTTGAGTAGAATTTAGGCAAAGTAAAGATACTTTTACTTGAGTACACATTTTCTGTACTCTTTCCACCTCTGCCAGTCATGCAGTAGTATACTAACATACGCCACAAGAGGGCGCACTCGAGTCTGTTTTGCATAGTCACCATAATATAATAATATAATAATAATTGTATTTGTATAGCACTGTGTCATACAAGGCATGTAACTCAAAGTGCTTAACAAATGGGGAAAAAAACATTGTTAGAGATAGATTTAAAAGGAGAGGTATAGAGGAGAGGCAGAAAAAGCAGGAAGGCAGAGGAAGAAGAGATAGACAGAGAATGTAGAGTCATAAGGTCAACGTAGGATAGGACCAGGATTCTTAGATGTGTAAGGTCCATAGTGGCTGGGCCTATCATAAGTCATAGATAGTCACACAGAGATTGGGCGCTCAGGTGCGGCCCCTGGTGGCATCAGGGGTGAGGAAAAACTCCCTTTCGCTTGATTCATAGTTTGTAAGGGGGAAAAAAGGCTCAGTGAAGTCTGAGAAAAAAAAGACCCCCTATAGTCAGGAAGAAACCTCAGGCAGAGACCAGCGGCCACCTAGGGGAGCCCCCTGCCATCATACTATATACTGTCACAGCCCGAGTAGGCACTGGTCTGGCACAAAGACTCATTCAGTGTTTCCTAACCTTTTTTGTCCTGTGCACCCCCAACAACTTGTTGTCATATCATGAGTACCGCCATACTCTATATCTGTTCCTCATTCTCAATGTGTCTATATTCCATACATTTGTTATAAATACATTTTCTACGTATCCCCTGTACTGTGCTTGGTGCTCAGTCAAGGAGGAATTTAACAGACAACCCTTGAGCTACAAGCCTGACGCCCCTAACCACTTACAACTAAACTACGTCCGGAAGTTGCAGCATAGTTCCAAACACTTTACAACCAGGACTAAAGGAATGATTAAAATCAAAGGACACTCAAATTCTACAGCACAAGATACTTTTCCTTCACTAGAAACATATTGAAGCATAGCCTACCTATGTGTATACCAAGTCATCATTTCTTTATGGAGGGTAGGCAAATAAGTGTCACCAGATTCTACAACTGGAAACCACCGGAAACAATGCAGGAGGTCTCCATAGGCAATGCACAACTGGAACAGAGATTTACAGACTTCAATTTGATACCTACATGATAAATAGGCCTACAGTAGTGTCCCATCAAGCTCCACATAGAAAGGGCACAATGACCCAATTGGCGTGGAATGTTGCTAAGCCTCCCTCCCGAAAGTCTCATACAGTGTCGATGCCGTTAGGCTGGAGGACTGGTCCTTTAGTCCAGCTGTATTGTATTCCGCCTCCCATTTCCAAAATGATGTAGTTGACGAGGACGCAGGTTCACGCCCCGAGGGCGACGAACAGGTGCAGGAAGACCTCCGTCACACTAGGCCCCAAAACTCCCACAAGTCTAGTAGGAACCATACCTCACCCGAGTTCACTATTGCAAAGCCCATACCTTATAGGTCTTCCCCAATAGGCACCTAGACTGGTGCAACTAATCCAAAATGATGCTGATAGAATTCTAACCAAAACAAAGACAAGAGACTGTACCGCACCCGTAGGTCTACCTACTTAGGCCAATGCACTGAATGTGATGTTTATAATTGAGATCAAAACTCTTCTGACTATACATAAGTCACTTAATGGTCTAGTGAAAAGTGTAGGTTAGACCTGGAAAGTGGTGGGGACATTAATATGGCAAATTGTCCAGATATGCTGTTTTTGCATTATACTTGTACAAAAGTGGTGGGGACAAGTTAGGTTTAAGGAAGAAGAAATCCGCACTCACAAACTGCGTCTCATTATGGACATGGTGGTAATATAAATAAATAATGAGACGCAGTTTGTGAGTGCGGATTTCTTCTTCCTTAAGTTGACGCTTTTTATCTCGCACCCAAAAGCTTTTCGGTTTTCCAAGAAGTTGAGCGCGTCCTCTGCCAAAATTCGACAAGTTAGGTTTACCTCAAAAGTGGTATGAACATGCCCCCACCGTCCACACCTAAAAGTACGCCTATGGGTCTAGTGATTCTCAAACTTTTTCAGGCCGAGGACCACTTTGTCCAGGGACAAAATGTTCAGGGACCACCTGTCAACTGAATTGACAGTTGACAGATGCTAATTCAACACTGTTCATTTTGATGCACATAACTTTATTACACTTTATTCACATTTACAAGCCTGTCTTATTGTGGTGAAAATATGACTTCAGACATGTTTGGCTTTGTAATAACGTTACAAATATAGCCTTCTACTAGCTTGTCTTGGAAAAGTAGAAATCCCCCTGCGGACCACCTGAGCTCTGGTTAAAGTTGGCTGTTGCAGATATGCTAGACTCTAGACCAGTGTGTCTCAACTGGTGGGTCCCGACCCAAAAGTGGGTCGCGGAGGGGTCATGGGTGGGTCGCAGAGCCATGGTGTAAAAAAAAAAAAAAATCGTAATTCATTGATTCGCTAAAAAAAAACAAAAAAGAAAACATCCAACTTTTCCTACAACAATTTACAACTTTTATTTTGATAAGCTGTTGATAAGCTGACTGTTACAGTTGAGAACCATTGCTCTAGACCTCAGGGGTGGGGAACCTTTGTCATTCAAGGGGCCACTTCAAATTCATCCGAGGGCCATAAAAGTCCTCATAGGGCCATGTTATGAACACAAACCAGGATTTCCCCCTGCACTTTAGGCCTATATTGAAGGCAGCTACCTTTAAAACAGTCCCCACCTTCTCTAGGACCCCTGAATATAACTTAATTGTATTGCAAATGTAATTTCTAATATTTCTTTACAAAATATGTCATATTTCATGTGAAGCTGCATAACACTCAAATCATATCGGGGGCCGGATAAAACGACCTCAAGGGCCGCAAACGGCCCTCGAGACAGAGGTTCCCCACTGTGCTAGAGCAATAGAAGCCCCACAGTTTGATAATGAGGTGGCCCTTCTTGGATTCTTGAGCTATGGTCACTGACATGCCAGTGACTACAGTTCAAAGCTTATTCTACTAAAAGAGGAATATGTTAGAAGTGCAATACACTGCTCATCCAGCAGATGGCGTTATACTACTGTCTGATGTCATGAGGAACCTTGAACTACTGGGCTGGCAGAATGATGCATGGAGAAGCTCAGTGAAGTTGTTATGATGAAAAGTATAATACCACACACAGTAGTACGCCTATAAATGCATTCAATTTAAAACAAATGCCAAACAAAGCGTTTGAGTCGCAGTTCTAAGCCTCTACCACAGCCAGATTACATAACTCTAACACAACTACCGGTACTGTGTCATTGCTCTAAGATAATTATAAACCCTCTCTGCCTCTACTGCAGCCATGATCTCTTTTTTTGGTTAGATTATTTGCAGCAGCTAGCATTTTGGATTCATTCATCATTGCACCTAACTTTTGGGGAAGGAAGCCTTAAGTAAATTATTACCACAAATGCATGTATTTTTAGAACTGCATAAATAACTTGCACTTTAAATGTCTGTATGAGCACTGTCTATGCCCATACTGTCTTATGTCCATGTATGAGTACTGCCTATGTCTATACTGTCTATGTCAGATTAGTCTATGTCTGCATGGGAAAGCAAGAAACGTAATTTCAAATTCTTTGTATGACCAGTGCATGTAAAGAAATTGACAATAAAACCAACTTGACTTGACTTGATGACTTATGTATAACAAAGTGGTTTTAAAAAGGAATACTATGTAATATAGTGAGATCACAAAAGCAGACAAAAACAATGTATCAGCCAATGCCTCACGTCATTCTGGCGCGAAGAAGGTTCCCCTGTTGAGTGAGCGCCAAACGGCATTTTGGTCTGTTCTTCTGTTCCATCCAGACTCGTCAGCTGAGAAGATAGCACAATCAGTTTTACCTCAGCTGAAGGTAAGGGACTTTCCAAACATTTCGAGAGATATTTTTTCCACAAGTCGATGAAAATAGGTTGATGATACTGATATTGCATATTGAAAACGAATTAAACTGAGTAATTCAACCGAAGCCTTAAAAAAGAGTAAAAAAGCTAAAACGTGTAGCTATTTTGAGGCTAAGGTTACTAAACTAACTGAAATGATATACGGAAAGAAAGGCACTACGCTTATTAGTTCGCCTATGTTGTATTGTGTAGTAGGCAGAGTAAGTCGGATAGCAGCTAGATTATCGTGTTGTCTTGTCAACTCTTGTATCGTCGAGCTGTGATAACGGTGGAAGTTTATCAGCCAGTTGGTTGTTGAAAAGCTGCTTTTGCCGTCTAGTGCTCTACAGTTTTTAGGACCGTTTTAAAATCAACTTGAACTTGAACTGAACACGGTTCCCACAAGTCCTGGAAAACCTGGAAATTTAGAGATTTGTTTTCCAGTCCTGGAAATGTCCTGGAATTCACTAAATGTCCTGGAAAAAAAAAAATTTGTCCTGGATTTTTGTCTTAAACCTGTTTTTTTTTACGGTTTTGTCTGTGATATAGCCTACTTTTCCCCTGCCCAGTCTAGACATGACGATTGAATTTCTCAAAGTGTTCCCACCTATTGCTGTATAGGTAATACATATTATCCACACATACATGAGCAAACACACACACGTCAGCGAAGTTTCCCACACTGTTTGGCCAGGTTACCATCTTTTATTGGACTGGCGCTTCAATATTCAAGTAATGCTACTGTGAACATTTTAATCTTGTGTGAACATTCTAACAAATTCTGCCATTTAGACTGTTGATTTCAACAGTGTTGGGCAAGTTACTGAAAAACTGTAATGCATTGCTGATTACATGTTACTGTCTTTTCAAAATAATCCCTTACACTACATTTAGCAATTTGGGGACCTAAGGCGAATTTAGCTAGGGGGGCCATCGGCCCATCCCATATCACATTTTTTTAAAACATAAAATCTCTATTTAAAAAAAAAAAAAAAAAATTAATCAAGATTTTTTATTTTTAAAAAATAATAATTACAAACATAAAAAACAGGCAAACTTGGATTACAACCCTTTCTGGACAGATTTCAATGAATAGGCTATTTGCAATTTTGCATACATTAAATAAACTAAAATGTGAAATTCTCTTTTCACTTTAATATGAGAGCAGTGATGCCCCCCCCCCCCCACTGAAGTGTTATTTCATGTGTGTGCATGATGCGGTCACCTATTTGAAGTGACGTTGATGTTGGATTTCATGGAATACTTTTAAATGCCGCTTTGGGAAGTAGACAGAGTAGGCGACAGGTGAACTGTCTTTCTGTCAAAACAGTGGTTTGCAGGCGTTTGCGTTTTCACGTGGATATTGTCTTCGTAGACCGTTACAGACACACCGTAAGTTCCAAAAACTAATCAATGAGACATTTACTGCATAAACCGAAAAGCGCGCTCTCTGTCAAGCGGTCAAAAGCGCGCTCTCTGTCAAGCGGTCCCCCGAACAAACCCCTTAAAAGACGCGCGTGCGTATGATCAACAGAAACACAGCCTTCACTGTCCCTGTGCTCGCGTGTCTGTGAAATCTAATCGAAGTATCGAAGTAATCTGCTCCACCCACGCTCAAAGCGCGAGTTGCTCTCTTGCCTGCACTTCTCACAGCATTGTCAAAAAATCCAGGGGATTGCCGGTGTTCGGGCTGTTGTTTTCTTGAAAGGGTGTTGTTTCTTTTGAGTGGTGACGCTGTGTAGTCTAACAACACTGAACATAGGAAACGCTATCTGCAAATGTCTCATGCCTTCCTATTTCTTGTGCTCTGCTTGGTGTTATTGACCATGAGTTTGTTGAGTGTGGCGCTTGACAGTTATCCTCCTTATCTGAAGACGTCTTTGTGTGAATGTTTAGGAACTCGGCTAGCACACATGGCACACATGGATGGAATATGCATGCAGACTTCTGTGCTTCTGCAGTTGTGTCAGATAATGCTATCAATCAGCTGCGTAGCCGGTTTGCTAACCATTATGGTAGACGTTTTGGTTTGCACCCATGAGCTCCAGGCCAAAACTGAGCTGCCACTCCACTGAGCGACTGCCACCTTGTGGACACAAGAGGGAATCACAAGAGGGAATCAGAATTCAGGAACGCATCACGGGCGGACGGACGGACACCAAAGCCGGACGGACGGACGGACACCAAAGCCTCTTATAGAGATGCGTGGGACGCATCTAAAAATAATTGAGGATCCATCACATGTTCTGTACCCAGAATATGAGCAGCTACCCTCTGGCAGGCGATTCAGAGTACCAGTTAAAAACAGGAAAAGGTTTTTGAATAGGTATAGGTTTTCTTTTGTCCCTGTTTCTGTTAACCTACTGAACGCAGGTCATTAACAACTACCATCCTGTAATGCCATGTATGAATGTGGGTGGTGGGCTGTGGTGGATATGCACTTGAGTGTTTCTATGTATGTGTGTGTTTATTGTTGATTTTGTTTTTTGGCGTCATGTGTATGTTGTGTGTATGCGGCAGCTATGTATGTCCAAGACAAATTTCCTTCGGGACTATTAAAAGAATCTTGAATCTTGAAAACAAACCGAATGTCTCATCAACTTACATGCTACATCGGCTTGTCTAAATGAACACAGTCCATGCTTCAGCCACGGCTGTTTGGCTCTATTATTTGAACAGCCGGCACCAGAACACGTTTTCGGCATTTTGCGCGTGAACACGTGATACAGGTCCGTATCTTTCGTTTATTAAACCCCACCATCACCAATTGACTTGCATGGGTTGTTTTCCCCCACAAATGGGCGTAACGCACATGGAAAACATCACGCCTTTCATGAGTATAGTCACTTTAGCCCCCTGCACACTGGGCAATACGGTCACCGCATCACCAGAGTGGTAGCCACCTAGTGGACACCGTATTACTTCAGAAAAACTCCCGCAAGCAGTTTAGTAGTGGCTGGTTTGAAACATGGCGGACGGAGCAGAAAATGCCTCCAAACTTCTTTATTTGAACACTAAAAACGCTTCGTTTCACTTTTTTGTAGTGTCTTACTGATAAAGATCATGTGTGAAAAGTATTGGTGTGTTTGGTGATGAATTTGGTTTTCGTAATTTCGTATCAAATCATAAATGCTTGATTTCTTGTCCACATATCTAGTGTGGATTATATGATAAAGTTTGAACATTATCGACGTTTTTAACAGCTTAAAGCGGCGTAATTTTTATATTTATCTATTACTTTTTTTTAGAAGATCCGCGGGAAATCCTAAAGTGTTTATCATTACCATAGCAACAGCTCTCTTTACCGCACGGTCAGGCACGGTATTTTCCGGACGAGTTGAAATATTTGAACGTATGCGGAGGCTCTCGGATGCGGACTTTCTTCCGCACCGGACTGTCCGGACTCCAACCGCATACGGAATGCGGTTCTCCATAGACAATGAATGGTTAACGGTCAAATCGGATTCGTATTACCGCATGTAATGTGCAGGGGGCTTTTGTGGTTAAATTAATTGCAGCTGTCTGTCAGCGTTAATTGCATGGGTTTATCAAGAACATCTGACACAAATTCACATTGTCCTATGACCTGTTCCACCCTGGCGGTAGTGGCATTGCACTTAACCGTGCTGCCAGTGTGCTACCCGCAGAAGAAGAAAGTGACTCCCCTTGCAACCATGCCATACTATGCTCTTATGACGCCAGTAAGCAGTCTTCTCTAGATCGTCTTTGGACGTACCCACTGACTTTAATAGTGGGCGTACCCTCTTCCCTAACTCTAAGTTACTGTATTACTAATGTATTACAACTCAATTCAACCTGAAAGTCACATTCACATTATCATATTATCTGTGAAATTAATTGTGTCGCTGTGTATGTCCAAATTGTGCGTCCAACGGACAAAACATCTGTCCTGAATTTTCCAAAAATAACTTAGTCCTGGAAATGTCCTGGGAATGTCCTGGAAAATGATTTTTGAAAAAGAGTGGGAACCCTGAAGCCTTCAATAGGCTATTGCCAAATTGTTATTTAGAGGAAATGTGTTTGGTTGGCATCCACTCTTTTTTGTTTCATTTCTAAAATGCAAGTATAGAACAATGTTATATTTCCAAAGGGTAATGTTCAGATTACTGAGTTGCTGTTACTGTGGTACCAAATGCAATTAAAAAAAAAAAGTGTAACCCATGGGTAGGCTGACCATAGCCTCATAGGCTACATAGCATACCCATATGCGAGTCATTGTATTTTCAGGACAGAAGTGTAATTGCCTTTCTGGTCTCTCTTAAAAAATCTGCCCCCCTGACAAATTTCATCCCAGCACCCTGCCAGATCCTGCTGTGTAGGCCTGAATTGAAACACCAGCTGGGTATAGAAATGAATGTGATAAATATAAATGTGTAATATTTTGTTTAGTCCTTTTACTGGGGGGAATTTGGAAAAGTGGCCCAAAGTGATTTTAATTGTAGGCCTACCCCTCTAGAATGTGTAAGCTTATTTGTGTGTGGAAAGAGTATATTCTCTGTATCTGTGTATTAATAATGAAGCTGCGTCACAACAACTCACTGTGCTCCTTAATTTTTATCTGTGCCCCTAATTTTTTTCACTTTGGGGCACAGGTGCTCCTAATGAAAAAGCTAAGCGAAGAGCCCTGACACACACACACACACACACACACACACACACACTTACCTGAATCAGGTGAGAATAAGGAGATAATCTTGATAAATAATAATTTGTGAAACCATTTTGTGTGCTTGCTGTTTTGAATGAGTAAGCTTAGATGGACTTACCAAATAAATACTATTAATGAAATTAAATAAGCTTACATATTGTCAGTGTGTCATTGTTGTTGTTCCTCAGGTGTGCAGTCGGGCAGAGAGAGAGCAGGACTGGAGAGTTGGGATGGAGAGGCAGTCAGAAACCAAGTGAACACAGCAATGACTACTGGTAAATAAGAATCACACACACACACACACACACACACACACACACACTTCCCCACATAGCAAATAAAACTAGAAATGCAATGCAGACCCTCATCAAGGAAGCGGTTTGATAGAACATTTTGAGTATGTTACACACTTATTTTTTCAAGTCTCTCTGTTTTATTTTTGTGGAGAACACTGCAACGAAACCTTATAAATAAGGATCTTGCGCACGCACACACACACACACTTCCCGGCCTAGCAAATAAAACAATGGAACCATATTCAAGACAGATTGGGCTCCTTCTCAGCGACTAGACCCAGGCATGACTGGAGCATTCAGTAGTCTTTAAAGCCTTCTTTTATTTTGGTGCGCAAAGTGACATTTTGACACACCTGTGTCTTCCTCAGAGTCACCAAGACGCAGGCATAGTACTCAGGTGGCATAGTAGAAAAAAGGTTTATTCAATGTACTGTATGCTGTAAAATGCTATTGTATCAACAGCAAACAGATTTGTTTTCTTTTGTGTGTGTGTGTGTGTGTCCAGGTGTATCTAAGAGAGAGTGGTTGAAGCAGCAGGAAGCCCAGGTGAAGGACTACAGGCGTGGAGGCAGCCTGAGGAACAAACCCAGAATAAGTTACACTGAGGAGGAAGAACCCAAAGATGAGGACTACTTCTGTAAGACACACACACACACACACACACACACCTGCGTACAGAATCTAGAGCTAGCCACACAGGGGAGCATAAACCAAAAAAATGAAGACCCTTTCTGTAACACACATACAGGTACATACACACACACACACCTGCGTACACACACTCACCTAAGTACAAAATCCAGACCTAGCCACACAGGGGAGCATAAACCAAAAATGGAGACTACCGGTACTTCTGTAAGAGTTTGGGGATAGACCTCTGGCAGTCAGCAGCATCTGTGTCGGGCTCACGAGCCACAACCTACAATGACGATTGACCAATCACCGCATGTGTAGATGTGTCAGTGCAGCCAATAAGGAGTTCATATCTTTAGCCAAGAGCCAGTTATTGGCTGCACACTGACACATTCTTACCTTTTACACCTCTTTGCATCAGAGGTTGCGCTAGACTTTTTCACAGTCCGTCATTTTGACGGACAGGGTGGAAAAAAATCCGCCATCGCCTGTTTTTTTTTAAATTATTATTCTCCACCTGGTTTCTCAATGTGGGGGTCGCGACCCCTCACCGAGAACAACACATGCGCAATTACGGCCAATTGAGAGTAAACCGCTGTGAATACACCCCCTTTCACTCGACATTCATTCTCCAACTTCGAGGATGGCGTCACTTCTCTCTCTGCCTCCCTCATTGCACTGTTGAAAAAGCTGCAGGTATCTCTCATGACGCGCGCCTGATTCAGTGTTCAGCACTATGGTCACCACAAGCACTTTTTAAAAGACGCGTGCAGGGCTTTATCCAACAGCTGTCAGTCACTCGTTTTGCTCTGATTAATGCACGATTGTAATACAAAGGCGCAGTGTTAAATAATATTCGCGTTGGACTTCACATGCACGATGGAAAGGAAAGCCGTCTTGAAGCAGAAAGGTGTAGCCCAGACAGTAGATAAAGGCACTGAAGCCTACAACAGGAAGACGACCAGATTTCGCAAAACTTTGTTGAAAAAATGTCAGCGATGGTAAAGGGAGCCTCTCCATACGTAGCCCCATCGGCTTATATGTTGGCGCGGTAAAGTTGTCTGAATAAAAAATATATATCGCCTATAGGGGTGAACCAGCTATCGAAATGAGAGAAGGTTAGCCGTTTCTGGCAACGTTTGCCAAGTTGTAAGTTGCGTTGCCTGGTAATATTTAGGTTCTTGAATAGGCCTATCCGTCGTTTTTATTAGTTAATGTCCTGAAGCCGTTTTAGACCTGCGTTGCCTTTGAGTGAAGGTTCTGACTAGCAAACGTGCTATTCGCATAGGCCTATTTGTTTATGTTTCAAGCGAGGAGTTATGAAAGAATGCTTCTATGAATGGCGATAGAGGGACAACTTCGTCATTGGCAGAAAATCAGATAGTCGGTAAATGTAGTAGGCCTAGGTCTACACATAGTTCTGAATCTTAAAGTCGAAGTCACATGTGTATGGTGGCAACGTCTTAGTTATTTTAATTAATTATTTTGAGCAAGTGCAGAGGCGCGCGCTCTGCTGCAGCCAGCCGCACAGCCCAGCTGCGGCGCATGGTATGACAAGCAGGGAGAGAGGGAGAAAGGCAAACGATAGTAGCATGAAATTCTCTGCGCTGATAACTATGCCTAATTGAAATGCATATGCTCTACTCGATAGAGGCGTAGGCCTACTTAAACTTGTGATTTATTTATCATCACCCTGAATATTGATCCGTCAAAATGACGGACAGGCTTCAGAATTTTCCGTCATCCTTCAAAAAAATCCGTCAATGACGGACATTTGTCGGTTAACGCGATCTCTGCTTTGCATACAGATTTTGGAGTGAGAAGGCTTTTTCATTGATTCATCTTTTTTGTTCTTGTGTGCAGTCTGTGAGGATTGTGAAGATTTCTTTATTGAGGAGTGCTGGATCCACGGTCCACCCATCTTCATCCCTGACACCCCGGCACCAGTGGGGGTCCCAGACCGAGCCAGACTCACCCTTCCCCCTGGACTGGAGGTCAGCACGTCCCACATCCCCAACGCAGGACTGGGCGTCTTCAACTGGGGCCAGGAGATAGCCAGAGGAACTCACTTTGGACCCTACGAGGGAGAAGTCATGGAGAAGGACCAGGCCATCGAGAGCGGATACTCATGGGTGGTGAGACACACACACACACACACACACACACACACACACACACACACACACACACACACACACACACACACACACACACACACACACTTATCATAGAGAGCAGAATACTCCTGGGTGGTGTGAGAGACACACACACACTCTCACACACACACACACACACACACACACCATAAACAATGGATACTCTTGAATGGTGAGACATGCACACTCACACACATACACACCGCATAGAAATGTATAAGGTAAGCGTACCCAATAAGCCCATGTACCCTTTAAGCCCACTTTCAACTTTGAGGTCAATTTAAAGAAAGGGGAAAGGTGGATTTCATTGTTCATCACCCTATCCAATTAAAGGGTTTAGTAACTGACAAAATGATTTTAATTGCAAACAAATCACATTTTCTATCGTTGAGTTATCCCCATCCAAGTGAATCCAGTCACAGGACTACTGACAAGAAGTTGCCTCAAAACTTTGCTGTTTTGGGACATGTCAGAAATCATAGAATTTCAGCTAGTTAAAGTCAAATGTTTTGAAAATACTTTCATATTTAGTGAACTAAGAGGTAAATGTAATGATTTTTATATATAAACGTCCAGTGTTTTGCCAAATTATAGCAGTTCCCTTCAAATGGAAAGATGTGTTTTATGAGCGAGCAAACGCCGATATTTTCTTGATACAACCACACACCATCTTTATCTTACTCTGCCGTAAGACTTATGGTGGTTAGGTATGAATTGTAAGCATATTCCAGTTTGTTTGGCATTGATCTTGAAAGAAATGCATCATAAAATGTTTTGTGGAGCTGATTATTTCCATAAAATAGCTTTTTGTATAGGCGGGCTTAATGGGTACTAGGTGGGCTTAAATGGTACAGCCCATTGAAATGCATGCAAGCTGGCATGCATGCTAACCAAAAATGTCTTTGAGGGACATAAAAAGTGCTGTACAATCTCAAGTTGTTGGTTAAAAAGGCGTAATGTAATGAACTAACAATAATCAATAAGAAAAAAATAAATTTCTCTGTTTGGATGAAGAATTTTATGAAGTATATGAAGTAAGAGATGCCGTAATATTTAATTAGGTTTTATGCATTATTTTTTGAGCAAATCTTACATTTTTGGTCTGAAACCATTTATGCCATGTAGGCTACACTGTTTAAACTCAATTCACACACCTCACCAGGTATTTTGATAGAGAAATAACTATATGAGCTTATTTGGAACACAAGTGGGCTTAAATGGTACCAATGGTACCATTTAAGCCCATTCAGACTTTTCACTTTTCTCGTAAAAAATCTTCATATTGTACTTTGAAAAATTCATCAACTCAATGACAAACATTGAGAAGAGAGGTAAATCTTACTATTTAACAAATTATTTCACAAAAATATTATGTGAAGATGATTGAAAAATAAAGAAATTTAGATTTTGGTGGGCTTAATGGGTACGCTTACCTTACTGTTGTGGTGAGACACATACGCACACATAAATACGTACCATAGAAAATATATATGCTTTGGTGGTGCGATGATATACACTAATGCACATACTTATGACAAATTCTTTAATTAAAGCTTTATACAACCCAACACCTACAGAGTATTTGGTGTGTGTATTTGGTGTGTGTGTGTGTGTGTGTGTGTGTGTGTGTGTGTATTTGGTGTGTGTGTGTGTGTGTGTGTGTGTGTGTGTGTGTGTGTGTGTGTGTGTGTGTAAATGTTGTCACAGGTTTACAAGAGCCGCCACACAGATGTGTATGTAGATGCGAAGAGGGAGACTCACTCAAACTGGATGAGGTGAGACCTGATTTCAACACACAGAGTTCTCCGTCTGCTGTTAAACAGTCAAACAACAATGCTGTGTAACAAAAATCAAATCTATTAATTCTTTGTGAACATTCAATTAAACACTTAAACATAATATGTCATAATAAAAAAAGAAATATAATATCAGCAAACAAATAATGATCAGTTTGGTGTATTGCTGTTCTTATTATATTCAACCATAAATGGCAGCTAAATAGATGTTCATGTTGATTCATTAAGCAACAAACACTAAGTTATTCACGTGTCTTTTGTCATGTGAATTGTGATTGGATGTGAACTTTCATGTTGATTCAGTAAGCTATAGGCAGCATATTGTAAACTATTCACTATTACTATTATTATTCACTATTTCTATTCACACATATCTTGTGTCATTTGAATTGTGGTTGGTTGTTGTCTGTCAGAATGTAAAGTGTGATTGGTTGCTGTGAGCCAGGTAGATGATCTGTCACCTGTGGTTGGTTGTTGTGTGCCAGGTATAGGAACTGTGATTGGTTGTTGTGTGCCATTAGATGACCTGTCCCCTGTGGTTGGTTGCTCTGTGCCAGGTATATGATATGAACTGTGGTTGGTTGTTGTCTATCAGGTATGTGAACTGCGCTCGTGACGGTGAGGAGCAGAATCTGGTGGCGTTTCAGTACAGAGGAGGGATTGTGTATCGCTGCAGTCGGCCCATTGGCTCTGGAGAAGAACTGCTGGTCTGGTATGGAGAAGACTACGCTAAGGAGCTGGGCATCACATTCGACTACCTCTGGGATATCAAGAGCAGCGCTAAAGGTGGGTCACTATCAACCATTTACACTCAAGGAAAATTAAAGATTAGCCAATAACATGCTAAGAAACATTCGACTACCTCCGGGATCTCAAGGGCAGCGCTAAATGTACATTTCAGGACGATATTATTAGCCCCCCTCTTGAAATTGGACATCTCTCTTGATTTCTCAGTTAAAATTACCATTATTATATACACTGTATTGATTAGTCATGATGAGGGGGGTAATAATTTTGTCGTTGCCATTTTTGCCCTTTGTTGTTTAAACTTATTGTAGCAATAGAAAATACAAATGCAATTTACTGGACATAATCTCCATAGGGTATTTGTTTTCAGAGTAATAGAAACCTGTTAATAATGGTCATTCTTACTAAGAAATAAAAAAGATATCCAATTTCAGGAGGGGGCTAATAATATCATATAAAGAATCTCAAGAGCAGCTCTAAAGGTACACTGTAGCTCCATATATCAACCAATGACATGTTACAGAGAATTCAAGATTAACCAATTACCTTTTATGGAACATTGAAAATTTACCAATCACGTGTGTATGCCAACTGATTAACCAGTCCCATAGGATGAAGTCTAAATGATACAGTGATTTACAGTCACACACAGCAGCACACACCACACACATACACACACCAGTGTTTCCCATACATTGAGGAAACTATGACGCATCGCCATAGTTGAAATTTGGCCGCCATAGTCTCCAAATTTGTTTATTTATTTTTTTTAAACCAAACCATGAGTGCTTGAAAGACAGGGATCAAAAGCCTAGTCAAGTTGTTGTAGTTCACTTCGGTTTGGGAGCAATACAAAACTTTCAGGGAAGGGACAGTTGCACTGAGGTTACTGACACTCCCCAGGCTTTGTTTTACAGTTGTATGATAATGAGTTAGGCGACAGGCCTTCATTGACACAGCAGAGGAGACATCGGGCTGCATATAGAAATGAATGTGTAATGAATGTGACTATACGTAGATATAAATGTGTAATATGTTGTTCAGCCCTTTTACCGGGAGGAATTTTGAAAAACTGGCCCTGTGACCAGCCCCCCTCATGTAGGATGTGTAGTCTACGCCTATGTGTGTGGGGAAAAGGTATAGCCTACTCTCTTGAACCGTTTTTGTCTGTGCGTTAACAATTTCACAGTGCTCCTAAATTCTTATCTGTGCTCCTATTTTGTTTTTTTGTTTTTTTTTGTTTTTTCATTGCATAGACCCCTGCATGAGGGACGATTGAAAAGTGTGTTGCAAACAGAAATTATTCACTGTACTGCATTTTTATATATATGACAATGTACTACTACATGCCATGGGTAAAATCTTTTGCAATTTCTCAAAATATAAATGGCTGAAATGTAGGCCTATAGTTTCTCCAAGCATGCGTCAATGTCATACTTTAATCATTGCTTTTCCGTTTTGCATTCACGCCGCGTGAATTTCCACCCCCACCCCAAATGATATAAAAATGTAGTTACATACAGAATCCCAAAGTGAGTTACATACAGCACAATTTACGAGTGCTATATTATAGTCACAGCTGCACAAATTACAGTGTTGACGACTTCTGAAAATAATACTGAACATCATACTGAATATGTAAGCTGAAGTGAATTGACATGTTATCTGGAGTTTATGTGACATGTATTTGTCAAGATCCTTAATTTCCTCTTTGTTCTCTTTTCTCTTCATGTCTCCAGAGGTGTCTGTGGCGTCTCAGGTGTTCCCCTGTTCTCTGTGTCCGTTTGCCTACACGGCTCAAATCTACCTGCACAAGCACATCAAGAGAAGTCACCGAGACGAGTATGTGCGTCTGCTGAGGACTGGAGAGATCAGATCAGAGACTTTGTTACCGTCTAGAGGCAGAATCCAACACACACACCAAACCACATCTGGGGCGTCCAGGCCAGTCATACAGCCGTCTTCAGAACAGCAAGGAGCACATGACACTGACACGGGAGAGAAGAGACACCACTGCACTCAGTGTGGCAAGAGTTTCACTAGAGAGGACAATTTAAAACAACACCTGGGCACTCACACAGGAGAGCGGCCGTATCACTGCACTCAGTGTGGCAAGAGTTTCAATAGAGAGGACAATTTAAAACAACACCAGCGCATTCACACAGGAGAGCGGCCGTATCACTGCACTCAGTGTGGCAAGAGATTCACTCAAGTGCAACATTTAAAAACACACCTGCGCATTCACACAGGCGAGCGGCCGTTTCACTGCACTCAGTGTGGCAAGAGTTTCAATACAGAGGCCGTTTTAAAAACCCACCAGCGCACTCACACAGGAGAGCGGCCGTATCACTGCACTCAGTGTGGCAAGAGTTTCACTCAAGGTGGAGATTTAAAAAGACACCAGCGCACTCACACAGGAGAGCGGCCGTATCACTGCATTCAGTGTGGCAAGAGGTTCACTCAAGGGGGAGATTTAAAAAAACACCAGCGCACACAGGAGAGCGGCCGTATCACTGCACTCAGTGTGGGATGACATTCACTCAGTCTAGTTATTTAAAGACACACAAGTGCTCTCACAGGACAGAGACCTGATGACTCTTTTGCTAATCAAGACCTTCACCTCATGTCCATGAGGACAAACATTAAAGCCAGGCTCAAACTACACGACTAGCGATTGTGTGTCCGATTTTGGCGTCGGGGTGCACCGCACACTAGAAGAGAATCGCAACTGTCAATCTTGTCGCTGCTCGCAGCCACCGAGACAATGCCCGACGTTCTATTTCCAGTCGCAAATATCAAACAGAATTGTTTGATTTCTACAATTTGCAATCGGCGACTCTTTGAGCTGCCAAAGTTCTATCTTAGAATGTCGCTCACGACGAGGAAATCTTTCCCGACAATCGCTTGCGATGGTCCTGGGGGTAACGTTCCAGCGATTATCGTAAGGGGGGTTTTCAGCCGAGAATAGTATAGAATAGTAGTGTGAGCCAGGCTTAAGAATCTGTCATATAAGCATTCCGGAACACAGAATGATTTTAGAAAAGTTTCTACTGCCATTTTTAAAAAATGTGCAATAGAGAGTAGACTGCTGGATGTGGTTCCTTGATGTGGAGAGATCATTTATATCAGATATAGTGATGTGTAATACTTATAGATATAGTAATTCATAATATTTATAGTAGTAATTAATTTCTACTGTTATTTATAGTTGGTATAATATCAATGTATAATATGTATAGTATATATTTAATCCATACTGTTATTTATAATAGCAGATACAATGCACAGCAATTATGAGTACACCCCTGTTGAAAAGTAACAAATTGAACAATATTCTAATAAACACAATTTATTCTCAAAATGCTCATAGAGTTAGTGTAATACAACATCTTTCGATCTTACGACAGAAAAGTAAGGTCAATAGTATAAGTTGAATGACATAGTATAACTTACATGACAAATGATGCTGGTGCAAAAGTGAGTACACCCCTATGTTAAACTCCTAGAGAGTGTCTGAGAAGGAGCCGTGTTGGCTCGAAATTGAAAGGCAGGTCATTGGTGTGCATTTCATCCTTGCCTGACATTGAACTTTTACATTTTGAGTTTGCACTTGGCTAAACTAGATGCATGTGAGATTTGAATGAAATCCTATATAGAATATCATGATCTGCCTCAGTAGTCAGTAATGTTGACAAGCATGTTTCTTTTCAGCTTTCTACTGTTGATGGCATCCCCACTGTCCTGATTATCATTGACTTTCAAATCTCTTCGAGACTTGGTCTGATCAAGAACATAACAATGAACATTTCCCAAACAACATGGTTGACCCGCCTCCCTTGGTTTGCTAATGGTTGTTTGCTTCTCGAGTTCCCGATTTTTGGGAGCTCAGAAAATATTTGCGTTGCTGTTGACCTTACTAGTAGCACTGAAGGCTTTGCGTCACTAGGAGGGCACGGTCAAGCTACTCCACACAGCCCCAAGCTGTTGCTGCACATTGGAGACTGCTGAAACACAATTTGAACCATCTGTGCTGGCCCTGTTATATAGATTTTGACAATAAAGTTGACTTGACTTGACTATACTGCCCTACAAAGCGACAAAGGCAATATGTCTATGCAACTCCAAACTAGGGATGTAAATAAAATCGAAATGTATCGATGTATCGGAAGTATCTGCCTGCGATTTAATCGAATCGCATCGTATCGAGGGGCATTCTTGAGAATCGAAAAGAATCGAATCGCTGGCCCCTGTGCAATGCCCTAGCTCCATAACACAATAGTAGTGGAAAAGTAATTGGAAAAAATCGAATCGAACCGAATCGCATCGTATCGTGGGGAATTCTTAAGTGTCGAAAAAAAATCGAATCCCTGATTTAAGAAACCGATACCGTATCGTATCGTCATGAAGGCTGTGATTTACACCCCTACTCCAAACTGAGTCAAATGATGAGAGGAGAGGAGCTTCTTCCATCATGTAGGCCCGGTCTGGCCTGGCCTGAGGACTTGATGAGAGGAGAGGCACTTCCATTACATAGTCAATCCGGAAAGTATTCTCAGCGCGTCACTTTTTTCACATTTTATTATCTTACAGTCTTATTCCAAATGCTACAAATGAATCTCTGTCAAAATCCTACACAAATTATGACCATGTGAAAAACAAGTTGTCTCGACAGTTTTGAAAATTTATACAAATAAAAAACAAAGAAATCATATTCACAAAAGTATTCACAGCCTTTGCTAAATACTTTGTAGAACCACCTTTGACAGCTACTGCATTCATTTTTTTCATTTAGAAAAAAAGGGAATTAAAAGGGAGGTCATGGGTGTGTGTTTCAACCTTTCAGTACATTGAAATTGTACATTTTGAATCTGCACCTGGCTAAAATAGATGGGTGTGAGTTTTGAATGACATCCTATGGAGAGTATCATGATCTGCTTCTGTAGTCATAGTGCATGTTGACATGCACGCCTCTTTAGGTGCAATTTAGATTTCCAATGTTGACGGCATCCATCCATACATCCCCAAACCATGTAAGTCCCACAACCCTGTTTGACCAGCCAGATGATGCACTTGTTTACCACCACACATGCTTGACGCCATCTAAAGCAAATTTGTTTATCTTGGTCTCAAGAGAGATGAACAGACCAAGGATATGGATCACTGGAACCATGTTGTGTGGTCTGACGAGACCAAGATAAACAAATTTGCTTTAGATGGTATTAAGCATGTGTGGTGGTAAACAAGTGAGTTAAAAAAAAATGCATCATCTGGCTAGTCAAGCTCAGTTACTGTTTCCTCTATCTCTTGACAGTAACATAAACGCGACTGGACTGCATAAACCAGCCCCAAACACTTGCAAACTCAATCAGCAGTCACTACCCCATCTCTCCCCCATCCTCCTCCGTGACTAGTTACCCTCCCTGAGCATGGTACCGTCCCGCCACATTGCTCCCTTGGGGCACCATTGAGGGCTGCCCCCTTGCATCGGCGAGACATAAATGCAATTCTGTTGTGTGCAGTGTGCAGGGAACACTTGTGTGCTGTGGAGTGCTGTGTCACAATGGCAATGGGAGTTGAAGTTTCCCAGTTGGGCTTTCACTTTCATTTTCATGTTCAAACCTACACGGTTTGGCACCCCCTTACATAGCTGATATTTTAACTATTCAGAGCCACTCCAGGGCCATCAGGTCAGCCAACAAAATGCGTCTAGTGGTGCCCTGCTCCAGACTAAAGAGTAGAGGGGACCGGGCCTTTGCAGTTGTTGGTCCTAAGCTCTGGAATGAGCTCCCTCTTCATAGCCGCCTGGCTCCTTCCTCAGGTGTTTTTAAAACAGATCTAAGAACTTATTTTTATGCTAAAAACAGTAGTTTCCCATCAAGCTCCACTTAAAAAGGGCACAATGAACTACCGGTAGGAACCACAACTCCCACAAGTCTAAAAGGAACCCTTCCTCACCAGAGTTCACTATTGCAAGTTCGCTATTACAAAGCCTATACCAGAGAGAGTAGAGAGAGAGAGGTTCCATTGGCCCATTGTTTCCTGGTTCTATTATTGCCCCCTTTAGGCAGACTTAAGCAGACCTAAGGACTGTTCTATTCAATGTAGGAGCATTATGACATGCCCCTTTAGGCAGACCGGAACCTGGTCATGTTAGGTGCCCATAGCAACCTATTACAGTGGCATATCTCTATATACTTAAAGAATCTCTGCCTATACCCAACGTATAGATTCACTATTGCAAGTTCACTATTGCAAAGCCTCTACTACTTATAGAGTTCACTATTGCAAAGCCTCTATACCCTACTTATATAGGTCTTCCCCAATAGGCACTCTGGTGCAACTATCCAAAATGATGCTGCCAGAATTCTATCCTTATCCTTATCCATAAGAACTGTCACTGACGGACTGACACACACCCATACAACTGACGAAGACCGCCTGAGGTCGAAACGTTATGTAATAAATCGGTGAGCAGCAACAGTGTGCAGATTTTTCTTTCTTCTTTTACTCTAGAATTCTAACCAAAACAAAGACAAGAGACTGTGCCGCACCCGTAGGCCTACTTAGGTCAATGCACTGGCTGTGATGTTTATAACTGAGATTTAAAACTCTTCTGACTATTTATACATCACTTAATGGTCTATGCAAAAAATGTAGATTAGACCTGGAACCGTGGTGGTGCCATTATATGGCAAATTGTTCAGATATGCCGTTTTTGCATTACACTCGTACAAAAGTGGTGAGGACCAGCCAGGTTTACCTCAAAGGTGGTATGGACATCATGTATTAAGCCTATGGGTCTAGGTCAGTGGTTTTCAAAGTGAGGGCCGGGGACCCCCGGGGTGCCACGATGAGCTACTTTTTATAAATCCCAGTGAGGCACTGGCTCACAGACCTAGACTGTGGTTGTGAAAGGGGATGCACGAAAAATAGTGTGGCACAACCCATATAGTGCAAGGAGGCCTTGGCTGGAATATACCGATTTGGGGGGTGGGAGGGGGGCTTGTCATGGCTAAAGTTTGGGAACCCCTGGTCTCTAGGCTAATATGTTGCAGATATGCTGTCTCCTCCTTTGCTTTGTAGTTTGATAATGAGGTGGCCCTTCTTGGATTATTGAGCTATGGTCACTGACACTGACGTATAGTTCAGGCCAGTGGCTACAGTTCAGAGTTCATTCTACTAAAAGAGGAATATGTGGTAGAAGTGCAATACACCCTTATCCAGCAGATGGCGTTATACTACTGTCTGATGTCATGAGAGGACCCTTGAACTACTGCTTGGCAGAATGATATTTGAAGAAGCTCAGTGAAGTTGTTGTGAATGTTATATTACCCACACAGTACGCCGAAATACATTGATGGTAATTCAATTTAAAACAAATGCCAATCAATAAGTTTAGAGAAAGTGGCAGTTCTAAACCTCTACCGCAGCCGGTTTACATAACTCCAACATAAAGCCTATCTGCCTCCACTACGCTACTGCAGCCAGATCTCTCTCTCATTTGTTAGAATATTGCATCAGCCTTTTGGATTCATTCATTGCACCTAACTTTTGGTTTTGGTAAATTATTACCACAGCATGTATTTTTAATACTACATAAATAACTTATGTATTAGCAAAGTGGTTTTAACAAAGTGGTTTCAAAAAGGAATGCTATGTAAATAGTGAGAAGCTGAGAACACAAAAGCAGACAAAAACAATGTATCTGCCAATGCCCTGCGTCATTCTGGCGCGAAGAAGGTTCCGGTGTTGAGTGCGCGCCGAACTCTGTTCAATCACTTTTACCTCAGCCGAAGGTAGCGGGCTTTTCAAACATTTCGAGAGATATTTCCCCACAAGTCGATGGAAATAGATTGATGATATTGATATTGCCTTTCGAAAACGAGTTAAGCTGAGTAATTCAACCGAAATCTTAAAATAGACCGAAATGACCGATGTTGGCAACATGCTAACGAGAAGGTAGCATTGCCAAGCTAAAACGTGTAGCTTGGTCAGAGATGGTATTTGGCTTGGTTTTCTATTTGAGGCCAAAAATAACTGAATAACTGCAATTATATAAAGAAAGAAAGGCACTGTGCCTTATTATTTCGTGTGTGTTATTGTGTAATAGTCAGAGTTAGTTGGATAGCAAATAGATTATCGTGTTGTTGTTGTCGACTTGTAATTAAGTCGAGTCGTGATAACGTTGAAGTTTGTTAGCAGCCAGTTGGTTGTTGAAATGCTTTTGCTGTAGTACCGGTAACAGTTTGGCCCGGGACGTTTTGAAGTTTGAACCAGAGACGTGCGGTCAGGGTAGGCAGGGTAGGCAGTGCCTACCCTGGGATAAATGTCTTAAAAATAAAAACTAACACGTGTTTAAAAAAATATTCTTCAGAGTTCACATAGGCCTACACAACAATAACATTGATTCAGCATAAATTATGAGCTGTTTAAAGTACAGAGTATACACAGGACAACGATCAAAAACCTAAGTAATCGCACGAAGCAAAGCGCTCAGGCTTGGGCAGGTTGCCGTGGCAACGCGCAGTCCCGGCTGGTAGCAGAGACAGGCTGAAAGCAGAGCTTTCGAATGCCAGCCAGGCAGCCAGGTAAGGCTCGCTTTTCCTCTGCCTACCCTGCCTTCAATGCTGTCAATGTAGAAGTTTGCGCATGCGTATTAAGTTGTCACATAGCTTGTCAATGGGACTAAAAGCATAGCCTTTCTACCTATAGCCGTCCCACAGGCTATTCGCCCCATTATACAAAATTTGGCCGCAGTTCAATGGATTTGCATTAGGGGCGCTGTTCAGACAGAGCAGATTGGGGTTCCCCTATTGGGCTGGGGCTAATGGCCCACAATAAGTCCTCCCTAGCAACTGAAACCTGGACATATTACGGTCGTCTCTGACTGCAAATTAAACATTAAAATTTAAAACACAGTAACCTAGGAGTTATATCCGTCTAGTTTCTTACAGCTTCGACATTTGTGAGTCAGTCTTCACTAGCTTCTAGCTAAGGAAATGACGACATCCAATTGGTGAATGGGGAACTAAACCGGATGCTAACGTCGGCGAGACGTAGCCTAGCCACAAGCTAACTGACAAACGTGAGGCCAACAACTCGGCCGATCGTGATGTACGCCACAAATAGACCAATCGACCTCATATTTAGACACTACAATGTTGATTTCTGCCTTCGATTTTCACCAGTTAAGAAATCTAGCGTCGGATTAACACATTTTTAAGGTAGTAAAAGCGAGTTGGCGCCATGTTTGTTTTCCAGAACCACCCGGGTAGAGAGCTCACGTGCAGCATTCTGGGTAATTGAGTTTCACGTTATTCATGCACAAAATGCGTGTTTTTTAAAAAATGCAATTACTTTAAAAAATCAAACCAAATGCCATTTGGAAGGGCAATTTACACTTCCTTTAGGAAAAATAAAATGAAAACCGGTGACCTTCCATATCGGACACATCAGTTGCGTCTATTGTGGAGCTTCATAGGACCCCCATTCATTCTGACGGCTCTCCTCTGCTTGAACATCGCCGCCCCGTGGACAGTACCACCCGGAAGAAGCTGCCAGTTTGGCCTCTCCTCTATAAATCCTCTCTGCTAAAAGCAGAGCCTTTACTCTGTGGCGGGAGTATGTGAGCCAATCACAGCGCCCAAAATGAAAAATTGTTACAATTCAGGTAGTAGCCAATTTCTGCCCTACAGGCAGCTATGATAGCAACAACTAGCAAGGCAAGGCTTGTTCAAATCTCTAGCCGTATCGGAAAGAAAACATGGCAGTCTTTGGCTTTTTGTCTTTATTATTTTTTTAAAAAAAAATGCCGAGAAGTAGCAAGAAAGACGGTTAAAGTGACAGACAGCTGAGCCGTTTGCAATCGCTGCATTGTGGAAATATTCAACATCAGATGGGTAGCAGCTTCAAGTAGTTTGCACTGGGACAATGTCTTCATCATGTCAACCACCCCGGGCTTTTAATGGAACTAGCTTGCATGAAAAACACAGCCTACTTGTGATTCTGCTTTAAGGTAAGATTCATCTAATTATTATGCTGCGGGTAGCCTTTTAACATGAACATGCTCAAGTTTGTTCGTGGTGCCTTTTGTTGTCACCGTTTGTCAGGGTGTTGACATTGAAGATTGGTTGTGCGGTGGTGGACATGAATAGACCGTGTGTGTGTTATTATCGACGCGAGATTGTTTTTTTGAGCGTACGACATGACTCCATTTCCCTAATTTATTATGATGATGACTACGCAATGCGTGAGTTGTGTGGAGCCTGTTAGCAAGTGCAGCTGCGTTCTTTTGAAGTGCGCGGTGTGCGAGTTGAGATCAACGTGGAACAGGACGATTGACTGGGGATGGTTTCTCGGAGTGCTTCCGCACTCACAAATTGACTTTATTTGAAACACCTTGCACAACCGTAGCTGAAGTGTTTGAGAATACTATCACGCACAAGGATGAGTCTCAGAAGTGGTTTCGTTGGTTTACTCGATACTGTCTGAATGCACGGGTCATGTTTGCAAGCAACCCGCCCCTTGCCTACTTTCCTTCTTGTCTGTGAGTGTTTGATTATCAGCACAAAACGCGGCAGTGAGGCAGGAGCTGTTACCTAGGTTGGTTTATTGCTAAATGTAAATCGTTTCCCCCTCACATGCTATGGTGTGATTCACAGTTGGTGAACTAGACATTTTATTTTTAAAAGTAGGCTACACTGTGCCACCCTCCATCCATGTGAAACGCCCTGGCATTTGCAACAGAATAAACAGAAGAGCAACACAATCAACTGCTAAAGCCAAAAGTTAAAGCTTTTCCCCCAAAATGTTGTAGCTTTCTAAATTATTATTGTAAAATGTAGGCCTACAGGTCCTTAAAGGTGTACAAAGTATGGGTCCTGGAGCTAATTTGGCAATTTGGCAAAACAAATAATTGTAGCTGGCCTTTTCAAGAAATTGAAATTATGTTTTCACTTATTGTTTCAGATTTAGGTCTACTGACAATGTCCAAATGTCTAAATAGTGTAGCCTATTTACTTATTTAGTTATTAGAGCTGTGGTGGTTAAGCACTGATGGCATCTTATAGCCTACTTTATATTTACAGTATTTAGAGAACATAGGGCCTACTAATTTGTTTGCACATTAAAGAAAATATCAGCATGTTTATGTGAATAGGCCTATTTGCCTATTCAAACCATACCTTGTGGCATAAGGCCCCCCTCTCTCACACACACACACACACACACAAACACACACACACACACACACACACACACACACACACACACACACACACACACACACACACACACACACACACATTTGTAAAAGTTTTTAGCTGATAGTGACTCTCCAGATTTGGTTAAAATGCAGGAAATTGCATCTAAGAAATACATTTTTTTCTGGGGGAGGACCGAACCCACCGTTAATATATATATATATATATAAATAGATATATATTCTATATTTACTGCCTACCCTACCATACCCTTCACTGCACGTCACTGGTTTGAACGTGTATGAACCGAATTTAACTTATCTAACCAATGTATAAGCAAAACGAGAACAATACTAGTAATGTATTTGGTATTGACTTTTCTTATTTTAATTAACAGACAAAGGAAAAGTATTTTCTTGTTTTCCAGTCATGTGATGTGGGAGGTGGGGGGGGGTGTAACTTGCAGTACATAATAACATAACAGCACATTATTAAACTACAGCAAGTACACTGTGTCTCATTGATACTTTTGTTTGGAAATAAAATGTCAGGTTTTGATCTTAAAGAAGCTATAAATCACCAGCGCAGTAGCAAACGTCAAAGACTCTTTTGAAAGGAAACTGAATCGTTTTTTTTCCCTCTGTATCCTGTATTAGGCCATAAAATAAATATGAACCAATAATGAAACCTCTCTCCAGTGACAGCAAAGTCAAGCGAGAGCAGGGTACCATGAGTTCGTCTGATGAGGTGAGTACAAAATGCTACAATATTTATCTATCAATGCTATCTATCTACTCATATGATAATTTGATACAGTATTACATATCACATTAATATGTTTTAATGCTTTATATTACACATCTCTCTGGTGACAGCAGAGTGGAGAGCAGCGTGCACGGAGTTCATCTGATGAGGTGGGTATAAAATACAATACATCATAGATCATAGAGTAGTGTAGAGCAGTGTTTCCCAACCTTTTTTGTCTCGCGTACCCCCTAAACCTCTTAGTTGTGCCATGAGTACCCCCTAATTCATGTTCTATATTGCTTTCTCTGTCCTGGTGTGACTGCTCCATACATATGTTATAATAATAGCATCTTTCCAAGTACCCCCTGCAGTGTGCTCGCGTTCCCCTAGTGGTACACGTACCCCTGGTTGGGAAACACTGGTGTAGAGTATCATTTATCAATCCCGAGCCATCATGCATCACATCTATACTCATCAGAGGTTGCGCTAGACTTTTTCATAGTCGAAAAAAATCCGCCATCACCATCACTATCATGGAATTTTACCATTTTGCATGCACAGTCATGGAATATCATGGAATTTTCCTAACAGTTGAGTAAAAGCAAAAACTTTTTTGTTTGGTGTATAACATTGTTTCTTACTGGTTAAAGGATTTATCCGGAGTTGGAACAAGTTTGCCTGATTTTTGCATGTTTGGGATGAAATACAGTCACTCTAGAGCAAAATCAAGGCAAAAGGATGCGTTTTGAGAAAGTTTGATAATATCACGTTAGCCATATCAGCTATGCAATATGAAAGATGCGGGCATCGTTTTTCGGCGGTTACACACATTTCAAAAACACAACATTTTAACGTGTGGCACAGCTCAAAACAACGTCACACTTACCTCATAATATGTTGAGGGTATCCACACATAAACCGAAGTGTCCAAAGCCCTTCATGTATTCTTGAAAGGTCTGCAGAATGTGTTTTGTGAAGCTACTACCTTGAGAATATCTAAATTACGGTCAAGACAACTATTTGACACTAAAGTCCACCAAGTAGATTGCCGAGTGCGTCGCACCATCAGCTGTGGTTACTCGCTATGGAAATAATCATAGTTGATGATGCGACGCACTCGCTAACAAGGCTAACGTGATATTATCAAACTTTCTCAAAACGCATCCTTTTGCCTTGATTTTGCTCTAGAGTGACTGTATTTCATCCCAAACATGCAAAAATCAGGCAAACTTGTTCCAACTCCGGATAAATCCTTTAAGTTATAGCCTACTATAACGCTTCGCCAGATACAGTTAAGTTTTGCGCTGTAATGTGCAGCATTTTAGGATGCAATGAGCCCACTGAAGTCTGGCGGTGGCTCGGTGTTGGCTCTTAGGATAATCTTAGTTTTCACACTTTAAAAAACTTTTTCACATAATTACTTTTTACCAAAATGGTCATGGAAATTCTGTTTTTTGGGTCTGGAAAGTCATGGAAAATCATGGAATATTATATCTGAATTAGAGTCGGAACCTTAACTCCTTAAGACACACCTTTACAAACTTGCTGTTACCAGAATGGCAATGACCAAGTCGTAGTGCATTACTAAAGGCCCTGTGTTATGTCATAGTATTGTAGTACTATGGTAGTTAACTTTCAGTGACTATTACAGCGTGCCACTGGAGGTACGGCGTGCATTAAGGGGCTAATTATAGCCAACATCACAAGCAAATACAAAGTGCACAGGTAGACACAATCATGGTAGACACACACTCACACAGGACTCAGACAGACAAGACAAATGCACTGCTTCATACATAATCGTGTGTGTGTGATGCACCTAGGAATCCCTCGAGAAGCTGCTGAGAGTGTACTTCAGCCAATCCGAATGGACTGAGTTGTCATTATGGGAAAAGAAGCGCTACAGGAACATGAAAAGGAACCACCTGTTCATGTTATCCATAGGTAAGAACACACACACATTCACATCCACCTGTTCATGTTATCCATAGGTAAGAACACACACACATTCACATCCACCTGTTCACATTATCCATAGGTAATAAATAATAACACACACACACACACTACAGGAACATGAAGATGATCTACCTGCTCATGTGATAGGGAACACACACACACACACAGATTCCCAGCCACCTATGGAGCTGGTCTTCAGATCAGAGGGTTGCAAGTTCGAATCCCACCCTTACTCCTCTCTACACCTCTATCCATGGCTGAGGTGCCCTTGAGCAAGGCACTTAACTGCACACTGCTCCAGAGACTGTAACCAATACCTGTAAATAACTAAGTCTCTTTGGATTTTGAAAAAGCGTCAGGTGATGTTTTGAGATGGCACATCTACTGAGGAAATGCTCCTTTCTCTCTTTTCTCTTTGAATACCGTATACCTCTTCCTCTATCAATCTCTTTCTCATTCATCTTCACCTTCTCTCTTTCTCTCTCTCTCTCTCTCTCTCTCTCTCTCTCTCTCTCTCTCTCTCTCTCTCTCTCTCTCTCAGGTCTACCGTCTAAACCGCCAGCTTTCCTGAATAAGAGGGGCGGAGCCAAACGACAGAGAGCCACGCCCCCACCACCACCAAGCGACACCAGCGACTCCGAGGATGAATGGACTCCCAGCAGCATGGAGAGACCACAACCAGGTCACACACACACACACACACACACACACACACACACACACACACACACATATACACACACACACACACACACACAGAGCATGGAGAGACCACGACCAGGTCTCACACACACACACACACACACACACACACACACACACACACACACACCCAGCATGGAGCGACCACGACCAGGTCACACACACACACACACACACACACACACACACACACCCAGCATGGAGCGACCACGACCAGGTCACACACACACACACACACACACACACACCCAGCATGGAGCGACCACGACCAGGTCACACACACACACACACAACAGGGACGCTGAGGAGGCGTGGACTCAAGCATGGAGAGACCACGACCAGGTCACACACACACACACACACACACACACACACACACACACACACACACACCAGGGACGCTGAGGAGGCGTGGACTCAAGCATGGAGAGACCACAACCAGGTCACACACACACACACACACACACACACACAACAGGGACGCTGAGGAGGCGTGGACTCAAGCATGGAGAGACCACGACCAGGTCACACACACACACACACACACACAACAGGGACGCTGAGGAGGCGTGGACTCAAGCATGGAGAGACCACGACCAGGTTTCTCTCTCTCTCTCTCTCTCTCTCCTAGCATGGAGAGACCACAACCAGGTCACACACACACACACAACAGGGACTCTGAGGAGGCGTGGACTCCAGCCATACCTGTCAACTTTGAGCTCCCAAAATTTGGGAAAATTCCCATGTTTTAAGCCAAATTCCGGGAAATGTTCTAAAGGCCAAATTAGTCAACGGGATGACAGAGACGGATCGGACGGTGCGTTCTACTCTGCTTTTCACAACAGCGCGCGTGCAAAGACAGTCCTGTCTAAAATCCCTCAGCACACGTTTTACAGCGTGCAAACAATGCAATGAAAACAAAACAATGGAATGAGCGCAATGAGTTTCTTCTTGTTGTTTTGTCGCATAAGTTGTGTGTTCGTGCAAAACTTTGTGCTGGTACACAGGGCTGTACGTTAAGCTTTTTCACTAGGAGCACAGGTGCTCCTAAATGAAAAAGTTTAAGAGCACGGATAAAAATTTAGGAGCACAGATACAAATTTAGGAGCACAGATACAAATTTAGGAGCACTCTAAAAATGTCGCAACACTTTTGTTATTGGGGGGGGGGGGGGTGTTTCTTCATCTTCATGCACAATAGCCTAGGCTATATGTCAGTGTTTTTTCCAACACTGGGGTATGGGGTCACCTGGAATTCCAATGGGCTCCCCTGAAATGTCACAGTTCCCATTAATATTACTATTATTAGGCCTATTATTATTATTATTATTATTATTATTAGGCTATTATTATAACTTCGTGATTAAAAGCATGTCAATCACATGCTTACTGAACTAGATTGACTAAATCTTAAACATAGCCTACTACACGTTAATCCAACGGGCTTTATTATAGCCTAGTTTTTGTTTCCTCAAACGCATGGGTTGGAATGGTGTGAAATGAAACTGGAGCAGCAAAATTATCTCACTGTGTTGGCTGCTCTTTTTGATAGCCTACAGCACCGGTAGCTACTGGACCAACTAGACTTTAAATTTGCGCGCACTGCACACTACTTGTGAATGCTCCTCGAACTATATTCTGACTTCATTACTTTGATTGCGATTGCATTTTTTTGCGAAGTCATTGCGAAGACAGCGGTTTGGGAAACGCCAAAACAGCTCAAACAACGACGTCTTTTAAATCACATGAGCTAGCAAACCGAGTGGCTATTTCACTATCGGATTCAAGAGGTTTCCTGTTAGCAATGCAAACTCCCGCATTTGAACGTTTTAAACAGCAGTCCATTTCGAAAAGCTGTAAGAAGTTTTGGCACAGAACATCCGACTGGGAGATGATGCATGCGCGCCTTGTAACTGTTGCCACCAGGGATCTGTGCGAAGCGATTCTGTTTTTTTTCTGAGCTACGGGAGCAGAGATGGCTCAATCTTAGCCAACACGGAATTCAAGCAACATTGACCGTCTTTTTTGAAGTGCGTTCCCAATGGAGTTTGATGCATGCGCACCTTGTAACTGTTGCCCCCAGGGATCTGTGCGAAGCGATTCTGTTTTTGTTCTGAGCTACGGGAGCAGAGATGGCTCAATCTTAGCCAACACGGAATTCAAGCAACATTGACCGTCTTTTATGAAGTGTGTTCCCAATGGAGTTTGATGCTGTCTATCAGACAGGCTGTGGAAAAAATGAGCAGCTCTCGCAATCATGCACTCGAACTAAGGAGCAAAATGCGAATGAAAGGGTTGAAATGCATACTCATACAGGTGCGCCCGTTTTATTTTTCTTTCTCGCACAGTCAAAAATTTAGGCTCAATATGCGACCAATTGGTCGCAATGTACAGCCCTGGTACAGGTTGTGATTAGGTTAATCGCATGATTCGCTGTTCCGAGGCTGTTATATGCGTTGCATGAACTGACGGTTTCTGAGGAAGAGTGGGCGCACAACGACGGAACTCGAGGGTGACAGCTCATATTTTCTAGGCACTTCAATTCTTGGTGGCATCTAGCAATCTTCTGGCAGGTAGCTTGATAAGCAAGACCCTCTGTCTCTCTCTTCAAGAGGGGGTGTGGGTCGTCGGACATGGCCGCGCGTATAATTACTGGACAGACGGTGCCCTTTGTTAATGTGAAAAATCCGGGATATTTCCGGGAAAAATGTCAAATCCGGAAGAAATCGGGAATGGGTCAAAATTGGGTAGTTTCCCAGGAAATTAGGGATGTTTGACAGGTATGACTCCAGCATGGAGAGACCACGACCAGGTTTCTCTCTCTCTCTCTCTCTCTCTCTCTCTCTCTCTCTCTCTCTCTCTCTCTCTCTCTCTCATAACAACATGACTGCTGCTGATGATGATGAAGGTGATGATGATAATGATTCGTGGTGATGATAATGATGGTGGTGCTGATAATGTTGGTGGTGGTGTTGGTGCTGATAATGTTGGTGGTGATGTTGGTGGTGGTGTTTTCCCCTTCCAGCCTCTCGCTCCTTCAGGCCTCCTGCCAGAGTTCCTACTAGACACACAGCTGGTCCTGAGAGAGACACGCCGCCCCAGGTACACACACACACACACACACACACATGCTCACTGACACTACTGTCTATTGGAAATACCTGAGATAACAGGTACACACACACACACACACACATGCTCACTGACACTCCTGTCTATTGGAAATACCTGAGATATTAGGTACGCACTCACACACACACACACACACACACACTGTCTACTGGAGACACATGTACCTGAGATACCCAGGGTGGCCGCGGGTCCTTAAAAAGTCTTAAAAAGTCTTACCGTATTAGCCCGAATATAAGACGATCCTGATTATAAGACGACCCCCCATTTTCAGGCTCATGTTTTGGGGAAAAAAGTCTTTTGAAGACTTAATTTTGTTTCACATTTGAAACTTTTCTCAAAATGCAGTTTTTAATTTGTTGGAAAATCTGAGGCTTTTTACAAAGAACAAATTTCACAATAGAATGTTCATATAATTTCCATGATATAAGACCACAGATGGCTACTCATATCCTTTTCCTTTCTTTACTCACTTCACCTGTCAAGCGCCAATAGGCACCGTAACAGGCTACAGCCGTCTGGGCCCGCCTGTTTAAAGTGCGACGCAACATAGCCTACATTCAGAGTCTGCGCCAGCCAGGCAGGCAACCAGTCCAGTAGAGATTTTGCACAGATTTTGCGAAATGCTTAGTTGACAGCAATATCTAACCAGCAGCCGTCTCGCCAAATCGCCGTTCATTTTATGCATCCAGTTTTCCGTTGGACTGTAGAAACCGAACGTGACCAAAGGCAGATTGACGCATTGCACTTGAAACCCATGCGCTGCCTATCAGGACCACGTTGACATTAAAAGTCCGATTGATATTCATTTCGTACCAAGGGTAAAACTCCTAGTGATTTTATATGAACAAGACAATCACTTGCCCTAACCATTATTCTGTGTTGTTGCATCGTTGCGAGGCATATCGTCGCTTTGTCGCGCACACACAGATGACCATTGATTGGCTTATGACAGCATCCAAAACTTAGCCTACAGGTTGTTCGTCAAATCACCCTTCATTTCTTTAGTCCTAGTGGCGTTATCGGCTGACCAGAGAGAACGACCAAAGCTTTCCTGATGAGACTGTAAAACCAAACACAAATAAAAGCAGAGCAACAAGCCGCGATTGACTTGTGTTTTTCCCCTTGCACTGTCGTCCGCATCGCGTTGACATTGACAGTTGATAGACGTGCGGTGCAACTGTCATAACGAAACAAGCATCTGCAAATTTGATATGGACAAAACAATCTCTTAACCCATCCATTATGGAGTTTTGTGGCATTGTTGTGAAGCATAGGCTAATGGCCGAATTCAGGTAAAGTAAAAAAAAAAAAAAAATTTTTTTTACTTTTTTCTCTAGCGCGCGGAAATAAGACGACCCCCCTTTTTAGAGTACTATTTTTAGAACAAAAAACACGTCTTATATTCGGGCCAATACGGTACATTTTTGCCAAATAAGGCGTTGAAAAGTCTTATTTTGTCTTAAATTTTCAACCCAAATATCTTAAATTTGTGGATCTTAATTTAGGGAGGAAATCGGGAGTTGTAGCCATGTAGTGTAATTTAGAACCTTCGCATTATTGAACAGTCTACTGGCTACAGTCAATTAATGTAAATAACCAATTGGTTTTTGTGCTTGATTTGAACCTGTGTATGATCTTGCGAGTTGGTCTTAATTTCATTTTGGAAAATGGTATTGAAAAGTCTTAAAATGTCTTAATTTTGACTTGGTAAAACCTGTAAACGCCGCGAGTTGGTCTTAATTTTATTTGGAAAATGGTATTAAAAAGTCTTAAAATGTCTTAATTTCAAACCTGTAGACACCCTGGATACCAGGTGCACACACACAAACACATGCTCACTGACACTACTGTCTATTGGGAATAACTGAGATATCAGGTACACACACACATGCACACACACATTGTCTACTGGAGACATCGGAGATATCAGGTACACGCACACACAAACTGACATAGTCTACTGGAGATTAGACCAGTTAGAAAATGTGTGTAAATGTTGCGGCCAAATAAGATGTTAAATCAAGAAACAGTAGCAACGTATAGCAGCAGTTGTCTGTGTATGTCTGTCTCTGTGTCTCTAAACCAACTGTTGTCTTCTCCATTAGCCAAGCACCAACAGGTCTTCAGAGCCAGTCAGCAGTCAGACCTCTGATCTGGGTAGCGGGGACAGACAGCCTCCTCAGCCAATCATCAGTCGAGGCAGCGGGGACAGACAGCCTCCTCAGCTAATAAGCAGCCAGAGCAGCCAACCCCAACCAATCAGCAGCACTGCTCCGTGTCTTCAGGCATTAGGGGAGGGTTCAGTACAACAGGACACAGAGAACAACAAGCTGGTATCATCACACACACACACACACACACACACACACACACACACACACACACACACAGAGCATGTGATGTTTCTGGTCCCTTCGCATTTTATTCTTCAATTATTGTGCATAGTAATCTGCACCGTACACAAAGAAACACACACACTTACCTGAAACAGGTGTGAATAAGGAGATAATCTTGATAAAAAAATATTTGTGAAATGATTTTGTGTCATCGCTATTGTGAATGAGTAGATGGACTTAATAACCAAATAAATAATGTTAATTATGAAATAAATATTGTCATTGTGTCATTGTTGTTGTTCCTCAGGTGTGCAGCAGAGAGTCGGGCAGAGAGAGAGCAGGACTGGAGAGTTGGGATGGAGAGGCAGCCAGAAACCAAGTGAACACAGCAATGACTCCTGGTAAATAAGAATCACACACACACACACACACACACACTTCCCCACATAGCAAGTAAAACTAGGAATGCAATGCAGACCTTCATCAATGAAGCGGTTTGATAGAACATTTTGAGTATGTTACACCCTTTTTTTTCAAGTGTTTCTGTCTTGTTTTTGTGGAGAACACTGCAACAAAACCTTATAAATAAGGATCTTGCGCACGCACACACACACACACACACACACACACACACACACACACACACACACACACTTCCCGACCTAGCAAATAAAACAATGGAACCATATTCAACACAGATTGGGCTCCATCTCAGCGACTAGACCCAGGCATGACTGGAGCATTCAGCATATTCTTCAGAGCTTTTTTTTTTTTGTGCACAAAGTGACGTTTTGACGCACCTGTGTCTTCCTCAGAGTCACCGAGACGCAGGCATAGTACTCAGGTGGTATAGTAGAAAAAAGATTTATTCAATGTACTGTATATGCTGTAAAATGTTATTGTATCAACAGCTAACAGATTTGTTCTCTTTTGTGTGTGTGTGTGTGTGTGTGTGTGTGTGTGTGTGTGTGTGTGTGTGTGTCCAGGTGTATCTAAGAGAGAGTGGTTGAAGCAGCAGGAAGCCCAGCTGAAGGACTACAGGCGTGGAGGCAGCCTGAGGAACAAACCCAGAATTAGTTACACAGAGGAGGAAGAACCCAAAGATGAGGACTACTTCTGTAAGACACACACACACATGTACACACACACCTGCATACACACACACCTGCGTACCAAATCCAGAGCTAACCACACAGGGGAGACTGCTTCTGTAAGACACACACACACCAGTGGTGTAGTCTACTTTTTTGAAGTCTGTATACTGTATATTTGAGCATTTTTTGAAGTGGGTATACTGTATATATTTGTGCTATTCAAAACAATGGATCAATCAATTTTGGTGGGTATACTGAAATCCCTGAAATTTAGAAGTGGGTATACTCCGTATACCCGCATTCTACGTAGACTACACCACTGACACACACACACGCGCACACACACACACACACACCTGCGTACCAGGGCTTGACACTAACACCCGCAGGCTAGCCAAATTCGGGTGAATTTCGGCATTGGCTAGTAGATACCGAAGGTTCACTAGCCATTCTGGCGGGTCCGTTACTATTCTGAATGATGAGGCACCGCATTTTGTAGTTTTTTTCCCCCGGACCGTCTTTGCTACAAAAGCAATACAATGTGCTTTCGCAAGCCTACAATACCCATGAAGCACCTGTGTCACGTCGTGTCACCTGTGTCTCACGTACGCCAAGAATCTGATAGAGCTAGTCTTGAAGAGGAGTATCAGCGAGCTACCGGCACATCAGCGTGTGTTTGGAAATGTCACTGAAAACCCTCACATGAAAATAAAGTAGCGAAGTTCATCTCAACTGACTTGTTTTGCGATCTGTCATTAGTACAATACAGTAGTGGACATTAAAATGACCAAGGCGAGAGGAAAACACGTCAGTCAGTCTGTCTTGTGAAAGTCTCAAGACTAATTAGCGCAGTGATAAGACAAGGACACGCCATTAATAATGTTCGGTTTAAATTATTTTCTGATTTGCCTGTATGTCTTCATACCTTAATATTCCTCCATGTTTCTCGTGCTGTTGTTCCCGACTGTCAAACCGGGCTTAAACAACACACAGAAGTAGCCTTCCAGACTGCACAAAAGCATGTCCCATGTCCCTTCGCAGGTGACTGTCTCGCCTAGCATCCGTTTGTATTTTAAACAACTCAATATTAAACGGAATGAAAGGAAGTTGTAGCCCCTTCTGTAGTTACCGCATCTGTGTGTGTCTAGTAGATAGCCTACTTCTATAAGAAAATATTCCAGAAGAGGTGTTATTCCACATCCATGACCGAGGACACGCGAACTTGGCAATGACTTTGCGCTATCTACTTTGCGCATTCAATTTGGATGGCGACCTCCACAGATTGGCCTATATGATATGAAGAAAGTGCCCTTCAGATCAAAGACGAAAATATTTTGCTCTCGTGTAGCTTAGCCTACATTTGTGCCCTTCTTCAACACTGTGCTTGGTGTTATACTCTGAACACTCTGCAAGAACACTCTGCATGGTCAATATAGGCTATGCCATTCCTCAGATCAGTAAATCTGTTCTTTCCATAGCATGCATGCATGGACCAGTTAATAGGCCTAACAATTCTAATTATTAGGCCCTATAGCATATTATATTATACTGTATTCAGGGTGTATGCAGGGTTTTAAAAAGTATTAAAAGGTGATAAATTAAAAAGCCAAAATGTAATGGCCTTAAAAGTTGTAAATTTGCTTAAAATGTATTATTTTTTAGAAAAAATAGGTACCGTATTTTTCGGACTACAAGTCACACTTTTTTTCATGGTTTGGCTGGACATGCGACATATACTCTGGTGCGACATATATATGGTTTTTTTTTCTCCACCGGAGAGCACTATGTGCGCAACTAGGCCTATGTTGTGTTGCCTAATACCACTGATAGAACAAATGTTACAACTTACCACAACAAAAAATAGCATTTACAATGACGACTGAATAGAAATATACCACCCAAAAGAAGTTAATATAGCCTACTGCTGAGTTCAAGCTGAAAGTAATTAAATATGCAGCCGAAAATGGCAATAGGGCAGCTGAACGAAAGTTTGGATGCAATGGAAAACTGTTTGGGGACTGGAGAAAAGCGGAGGAAAATGTGCATGTTGTGAAAAAAGAAAAAGAAAAAGCTATCTGAAGATTCAAGGCCCACGTCTAGAAGAAGAGCTGAATACAGGACAAATGTTCTCGAACAACGCGCGCACTGCGAGTCAACGGTCTTGTTACTGGCTCCATGACATTGCCAAAGAAATGAATAGGACTTTTTGCAGAAGTCAGGGACCTCGTGGATTTATCGCGTTATGCAATGCAATCCCCTCTCGTGGATTTATTTGCGCTATGCAACGCAATCGCCTCTATCCGAGAACGTGCGTCTGTGTTATTAAAGACAGTCAGCCGACTTCCAGGTGAAAATCGGTCATTTCCGCGAGTTTCTGACAAACGAGCACAACGTGACACTACCATAGGCTACACAACATGGATGAAATCCCCCTCACCTTTGATACCGTCATGGGCTGAAGTCTCAGAAAAGGGGGTAAAGAAAGGCGTGCTCTGGAGACGGAACAAAGTTGCCTCGAACCCTCCCACGGTCCAAACGCAAAACAATGCCGAAAATTGAATGTTGTTCTGACTACAGGGCAACATGGCGCGTTATCACTGTTTCTTCTTCTTTTTCTTTTTGTGGTTTTATGGCGGTTGGCAAACCATCTTAGTTGGTGCATTACCACCACCTCTGAATGCGTTGCCACTGCTTCAGATAATGGTTTATAAAACAATGCCGTCTGAGCAGCAGCTTACCATGCGCCAGCTATCACAACATAGATTCCATGGATAGAATAACCTTTCAAAAATGTGCGACGATTAGTCCGGTGCGACGTATATATGTTTTTTTCATCTTCAAAATGCATTTTTGGGCCGTTGCGACTTAAACTCCGGAGCGACATATAGTCCAAAAAATACGGTATTATTTTTTGTTGTACCATTTTGACAAAAAATGGATTGATTCTGTATCTGAGAGCAGTATGAGGGGCAGTCATGGTTATGCGGTTAGGGCGTCAGGTTGCCAACCTGCCAGGTTAGTGAGGGGACTAATTAACCAGTGCTCTCCCCCATCCTCCTACATGACTTGGGTACCCTGAGCATGGTACCGTCCAGCCGCACTGCTCCCTTTCGGGCATCTTTTTGCAAAAAACGAAAGGGTAATGTTAAGGAGGTAGAAATTACAAAAGATGTCTTGTTAGTACTTGCATCGGAGTGTCGTGATGGTTGTAAAAAAAAATCTAAAGTTCGTGAAAAAGGGTATTAAATGGTAGTAAATTTGACTTCAAGATTGGTGTATATACCCTATATTGTATTATATTATATTATATTATATTTAAGGCTGTAACGATATTGCATCGAACCAAGGGATCGCGGTACGCAGACCCACGAACCCCTATCGCGACCCTTCCTCACAGAATCGCGATGTGCCCTTTTAAAGTTGTTATCCGTCTGTCTAGAACACAACAGTCAACATGCAGGCAAAAAGACATATGCGCTTAAAAAGACAAGTAGAAAAAGGGCGCACATGTGCGAGTAACTACATTCACCCCTTTCTCTTATGAAATGCTCCGTCCAACCAGCATGTGCATTCGTTGTTATCCATTGCCTGAGCAACCTCCGTGAGACGAAAAACTTGGGCAAACATCGGAAGGTGAAGTAGAAATGATCAACAGACCAAGAAAGCTTTTATAAACGTGTCAAGATATTTTGACTCACGCATGCGCGATGTAGGCTATGGCGAGTGGAGTGTGACGTTGGAGCAGAGAGAGAGAGAGAGAGAGAGAGAGAGATGCTCCGCCTGTCAATATCCATAAACCAGCCTGGAATCGCTAGTAAGGGAGGTGCCCGAAGTCGGACGAACGTTGAGGTCGACAAGCAGGAGGATATTTGGCAGCATAATTTCTTCCCCGTGTTAGGCTACTAGTGATTGTAAAATTACTGCCTGCAGAAAGCGTGCTCCATTTCAGCATCTGCATTCATTCTCGCTCTTGACAAAATGTCAAATCACAAAACAAAACAAAATATGTGCGCGCAGTGAGAACTAACTGAGATTCATTTCGAGTTTTGATTGTAGGCTACGGGCATGCGCTGCTGCACGATCAAAGAAAAGCTACGAAAATATTTAACATCAAAATACGACATGTTTCCTGAAGACATAGGCTATGACCAGGGTTGTTTTCAGTCAATGATTGGATATTAATTGGATAGGCTTAATGTTTGATAAAGTAAGACAGCTGTCAATGACCATACACCTGACCCTTCTCTATCTATCTCTCTCTCTCTCTCTCTCTCTCTCTCTCTCTCTCTCGATATGATCTTAGCCTATATAAGCCTTTTTCCTTGGTGAACTAATATCCCTTATTTCTCTGTGTTGTATTTTGATGTCAACACCTGGGAACAGGTTGCAGTGGTAGCCTATATCTGCAACATCATTTAGCCTTGTAAACCAACAAAATAAATATAGGCAGGTAAATGCAAAAAATGATTAATTACAGAGTGTGTGTATATATATATATATATATTTATTTTTATTTTTTTGAGAAATCGTGGGGCATATCGAACCGTGGGTCATATATCGTGATACAAACCGAATCGTGGGTTGGGTGTATCGTTACAGCCTTAATTATATTATATATTATATTATGTTGTGTTATGTTATATTAGCCTACATTATATTACAGCCTATTATATAATTATAATTAAAGCTGCTATGATGGTTAAGAAAATTATGGCTAGTGAAAAGGCCCAATGGCTAGTGAGTCAGGAAAACCACTTGCCAAAATGGCTGGTAAGTGAAAAAGTTAGTGTCAAGTAGGACTGGGCGGTTAATCGAGTTTTACGGTTTCTCGAGAAGTTTTATGAAATCGATTAATATTTTGACATATCGAATATCTCGAGTTTAGGCTGTAAATGCGTAAGATTTCGCCACTCTGATTTCCCTTCTGTGCTGTGGAGCGGTCCGCCCCGCCTCCTCCTTGCGTGTGTTTCCCCCCAACAGAGCTGGCTCCCCTCCCCCTGCTCCTCCTCCTCCTCCCCCTCCCCTTGCGTGTAGCGGCGTGTGTTTGTGTTGATAAACTCTTTCAACATGGCGGCCACAGAAGAAGCCGAAACAGCAGAATTTGTTCCAAAGAAAAGGACGAACCGCTCAATAATATGGCGTTATTTCGGATTTAGAGCCTCTGATGACGAGCATCTCTATAAGAGGCTTTGTCCGTTGGTCCGTCCGTCCGTGACGCTTTTTGTCAGACATCTTTGTCCCATACAACCAGAGTGGGGTAAACCGGCTGTGCTAATACAGCCGTGATGCGTTTCCCAATCATTGGAAACCGCTTCGAAATGATAATAAACAACTAAAATATGATTTAAGTGTTTCTAGAAAGTCACCACTGTTTTTATAAGTGCATACAGTGACACTAATAAGCGTTTATTACTGCCGTTTTCTGTTTATCACCGCTGCATACTGACGATGCACCCCTCGCTTCACAAATAGTGCCGTCTAGGAACAAAGACCGGTTTATTTTCGTTCCGCCTGGAAGCGGTCCGGAGCAACGGGCCTGACTCCTGTCTGACTCTAGTCTAGCCTTTGATCTCACATGGTTTAAGCATTTTGATGCTTTGTTATATTTTTTTTAATTTTTGTACATATTATCTTCCTTAAAATAACAAACAGAACAAAAAATGACATTGTAATTTCAACATTGAACATCTTTTGGCAGAGCTTTAAAAAAAAAAAACTTTGCTTGGATTTTTTTTTTTTTGCACTTAAATAAAAAGAAAAACCTTTGCTGAATTTCGTGGGGTTTTTTTTCCCTTGCATAGATATCGAGATATATATCGTATATCGAGATATAGCAGACACTAATCGAGATTATTGTTTTTCTCAATATCGCCCAGCCCTAGTGTCAAGCACTGCTGCGTACACACACATGCGTACACACACACCTGACTGCAAAATCCAGAGCTAGTCACACAGGGAATCATAAACCAAAAAATGAGATCACTTCTGTAAGAGCTTGGGGATAGACCTCCGGCAGTCAGCAGCATCAGTGTAGGGCTCTAAATTAACACCTGCCAACGCTCCAAAGGCTGTTGATAATTCAGTTTGGCTGGTAGCAAAGAAAACGTACCAGCCCCGGCTGGTAAGATTTTTACATCAAGGAGCCAAATTGGCCGGTGATGAGAAAAATGTATAGCCTAGGTAATCTACTCACTCCTCTGTAAGAGTTTGGAGATATACGTACCTCTGGCCGTCATCTGCAACTACGTAGGCCCAGGTTTGATGAGGGATATATCTTATCATTTCAGTTATTCACCTTTCATTGCCCTTGTACAAACTAAAGAGCCTGAACACATCGGTCTCCCTCCTATTGTCTGCAGCGGGCATGAAAATCCCTCACCAAAATGGGCCATTTTTGTGAATCATGCAGATCTGTGAATACAAAGATATTTGTTTGTGTGTGGGGTGTTGGGGATTAGGGATGGCGAAAATTGAAAAAACTCTTAACCGGTTACTGAGACCGGTGGTTAACCGGTTAACCGGTAATCTTAAATTTTAAAACGTTTGCGTGCCTGATATGCACTGCACATTTTTATTTTTCACATAAGCCTTTTTTTTGTTGCGCCGACAGGACCTGCCATGTCCAGCCATTGTTGCCAGATGGAAAATGCTGAAATATCGTACTAAAACCTCAAAATATCGTTTTTTTGGGAGGAAATTATTATTATAATTATTAATATTATGACAACCGGTTAACCGATGGCAGAACATTTTAACCGGTTAAAGTTGACCCGGTCGATTATCGGTTAACCGGTTACCGGTTAACATCCCTAGTGGGGATTCGAGCGAGCCACAACCTACAATGACGATTGACCAATCACCGCATGTGTAGATGTGTCAGTGCAGCCAATAAGGAGTTCATATCTTTAGCCAAGAGCCAGTTATTGGCTGCACACTGACACATTCTTACCTTTTACACCTCTTTGCATACAGATTTTGGAGTGTGAAGGCTTTTTCATTGATTCATCTTTTTTGTTCTTGTGTGCAGTCTGTGAGGATTGTGAAGATTTCTTCATTGAGGAGTGCTGGATCCACGGCCCCCCCGTCTTCATCCCTGACACCCCGGCACCAGTGGGGGTCCCAGACCGAGCCAGACTCACCCTTCCCCCTGGACTGGAGGTCAGCAAGTCCCACATCCCCAACGCAGGACTGGGGGTCTTCAACCGGGGCCAGGAGATAGCCAGAGGAACTCACTTTGGACCCTACGAGGGAGAAGTCATGGAGAAGGACCAGGCCATCGAGAGCGGATACTCATGGGTGGTGAGAGACACACACACACACACACACACACACCATAAACAATGGATACTCTTGGATGGTGAGACATGCACACTCACATACACACAGCATAGAAATGTATACTCTTGTGGTGAGACACATACGCACACATAAATATGTACCATAGACAATGTACATACTTTGGGGGTGCGATGGTATACACCAAAGCACATACTTATGACAAATTCATTAACCCATTGACGCAACATCAGGCATCAATGGGTTAATTAAAGCTTTATGCAACCCAACACCTACAGAGTATTTGGTGTGTGTGTGTGTGTATTTGGTGTGTGTGTGTGTGTATTTGGTGTGTGTGTGTGTGTAAATGTTGTCACAGGTTTACAAGAGCCGCCACACAGACAAGTATGTAGATGCGAAGAGGGAGACTCACTCAAACTGGATGAGGTGAGACCTGATTTCAACACTTTAGAGTTCTCCGTCTGCTGTTAAACAGTCAAGTAACAAAAATCAATTCATTCTTTGTGAACATCCAATTAAACACTTCAACATAATGGCATAATAAAATAAAAAATATAATATCAGCAAACAAATGATGATCAGTTTGGTGTATTGCTGTTCGTATTATATTCAAGCATAAATGACAGCTCAAAAGATGTGTAATTTTTTCCGTTCATGTTGATTAGGTAAGCAACATATAAACACTATTCACGTGTCTTTTTTCATTTGAATTGTGATTGCATGTGAACTTTCATGTTGAGTCAGTAAGCTATAGGCCGCATGTCACTATTACTATTATTATTCACTATTTCTATACACACATGTCTTGTGTCATTTGAATTGTGATTGGTTGTTGTCTGTCAGAATGTTTAGTGTGATTGGTTGCTGTGAGCCAGGTAGATGACCTGTCACCTGTGGTTGGTTGTTGTGTGCTAGGTATACATGAGTTCTAAATTTTGTTTATAACCTGACTGCGCAAACCTAGCTGTGCACAACTCAACCTCTGATTGTTGGAAAACGCTGTCGGTCAAAAAATTAGAGATGAACTGTGGTTGGTTGTTGTCTGTGAGGTATATGAACTGTCACCTCCCTAACCATTAGGCTAAGGCTGATCCATAATGTCACCTGTGATTGGTTGCTGTGAGCCAGGTATATGAACTGTGGTTGGTTGCTGTCTGGCAGGTATATGAACTGTGGTTCGTTGTTGTGTGCCAGGTATGTGAACTGCGCTCGTGACAGTGAGGAGCAGAATCTGGTGGCGTTTCAGTACAGAGGAGGGATTGTGTATCGCTGCAGTCGGCCCATTGTTCCTGGTGAAGAACTGCTGGTCTGGTATGGAGAAGACTACGCCAAAGAGCTGGGCATCACATTCGACTACCTCTGGGACGTCAAGAGCAGCGCTAAAGGTAGGTCACTATCAATCAGATAGCCAATGACATGTTGGGATGGGATATCGGTGTATCGGTATCGAGTTCAGATATTAACATAATTCAGAGATCGGATCGGATCGGAATTTTCCCAAAGTATATGAATTTTCCCAGGACTGATATTGAGCCGGGTGTAATGTTAATTTGAAGTCATAACACTTGCATATTAGTTTTCAGGATGGGATTGTTACTTTTCTACGTGTTACTTTTACTTATGAATGGGTTTCCTGTTCTTCTGACTTCCTTTTCTGACCAAATAGTCATCTTGGGCCTACCTCAAGTTGAAATTCATGCATATATGAGGTTGTAGTATCGGTATCGGCAGATATCCAAATTTAAATATCGGGATCGGATTGGAAGTGAAAAAAATGTGTATCGGGCATCCCTAATCACATGCTAAGAAACATTCGACTACCTCTGGGATGTCAAGGGCAGAACCAAAGGTAGGCCACTATCAGACTCCACGTACCAGTAAAGAGTAGCCAATCACATGATCAGGAATCTATCTGTAGAGCAGCACTAAAGGTTATTCCTTATATCAACCAATTACATGCTATGGAACATTCAAGGTTAACCTATCACCTTTTTTGGAACATTTAAGATTAAACAAGCACATGTGTATTCTAACTGACTAACCAGTCCCATGGTGTGGAGTCTAAATGATATATAAATACAGTCACAAACAGCAACACACACACGTTATAAATACAATTTTACAATTACAACACCAATGCGAATTTGAACTTTATACAAAATATAGTTACATAAAGAATCAAGGGTTACATACAAAGAGTTACATACAGCACGATTTATGAGTGCCATTTTACAGTTACAATTGCGCAATTGACACCTTAAAAATTACAGTGCTGACGATTTCAGAAAGTAATACTGAACGTCATACTGAATATGTAAGCTGAAGTGAATTGTCATGTTTTATAGAGTGTATAGGATGACACTTATGTGTTAAGATCCTTAATTTGTGTTTTTCTCTTCATGTCTCTAGAGGTGTCTGTTGCGTCTCAGGTATTCTCCTGTTCTCTGTGTTCGTTTGCCTACACGGCTCAAATCTACCTGCACAAACACATCAAGAGAATCCATCCAGACGAGTATATGCGTCTGCTGAGGACTGGAGAGATCAGATCAGAGGCTTTGTTACCATCTGAAGGCAGAATCCAACACGCACACCAAACCACAACTGGGGCGTCCAGACCAGTCACACAGCCGTCTTCAGAACAGCAAGGAGCACATGACCAGAGACGACAGCAGAACACTCACACAGGAGAGAAGAAACACCACTGCACTCAGTGTGGCAAGAGTTTCACTAGAGAGGACCAGTTAAAACAACACCAGCGCACTCACACAGGAGAGCGGCAGTTTCACTGCACTCAGTGTGGCAAGAGTTTCAATAGAGAGGACAATTTAAAACAACACCAGCGCATTCACACAGGAGAGTGGCCGTATCACTGCACTCAGTGTGGCAAGAGTTACACTACAGAACAAAATTTAAGAACACACCAGCGCACTCACACAGGAGAGCGGCCGTATCACTGCACTCAGTGTGGCAAGAGTTTCACTCGAGTGCAACATTTAAAAGCACACCAGCGCACTCACACAGGAGAGCGGCCGTATCACTGCACTCAGTGTGGCAAGAATTTCACTAGAGAGGACAGTTTAAAACAACACCAGCGCACTCACACAGGAGAGCGGCCGTATCACTGCACTCAGTGTGGCAAGAGTTTCACTGATGAGAGTAATTGTAAAAGACACCAGCGCACTCACACAGGAGAGCGGCAGTTTCACTGCACTCAGTGTGGCAAGAGTTTCAATAGAGAGGACAATTTAAAACAACACCAGCGCATTCACACAGGAGAGCGGCCGTATCACTGCACTCAGTGTGGCAAGAGTTACACTACAGAACAAAATTTAAGAACACACCAGAGCACTCACACAGGAGAGCGGCCGTATCACTGCACTCAGTGTGGCAAGAGTTTCACTCAAGTGCAACATTTAAAAGCACACCAGCGCACTCACACAGGAGAGCGGCCATATCACTGCACTCAGTGTGGCAAGAGTTTCACTCAAGTGCAACATTTAAAAGCACACCAGCGCACTCACAAAGGAGAGCGGCCGTATCACTGCACTCAGTGTGGCAAGAATTTCACTAGAGAGGACAGTTTAAAACAACACCAGCGCACTCACACAGGAGAGCGGCCGTATCACTGCACTCAGTGTGGCAAGAGTTTCACTGATGAGAGTAATTGTAAAAGGCACCAGCGCACTCACACAGGAGAGCGGCCGTATCACTGCACTCAGTGTGGCAAGAGTTTCACTGGTGAGAGTAATTGTAAAAGACACCAGCGCACTCACACAGGAGAGCGGCCGTATCACTGCACTCAGTGTGGCAAGAGTTTCACTCTAATGCAACATTTAAAACAACACCAGCGCACTCACACAGGAGAGCGGCCGTATCACTGCACTCAGTGTGGCAAGAGTTTCACTCAAGATGGAGATTTAAAAAAACACCAGCGCACTCACACAGGAGAGCGACCGTATCACTGCACTCAGTGTGGCAAGAGTTTCAATAGAGAGGACAATTTAAAACAACACCAGCGCATTCACACAGGAGAGCGGCCGTATCACTGCACTCAGTGTGGCAAGAGTTTCACTTACAGTGGAGATTTAAAACAACACCAGCACACTCACACAGGAGAGCGGCCGTATCACTGCACTCAGTGCGGCAAGAGTTTCACTCAAGGTGGAGATTTAAAAAAACACCAGCGCACTCACACAGGAGAGCGGCCGTATCACTGCACTCAGTGTGGGATGACATTCACTCAGTCTAGTAGTTTAAAGAGACACAAGTGCTCTCACAGGACAGAGACCTGATGACTCTCTTGCTGATCAAGACCTTCACCTCATGTCCAAGAGGACAAACGTGCCAGCACTAAGAATCTGTCAAGCATTCCGGAACACAGAATGATTTTTAAAAGTTTCAACTGCCATTTTTAACTGACTTTTAAGACTGACTGTTCTGATTGGTATTTAAAATTGTAAAATGTGTACTGTATCATATGTATAACACCAAACTGCATAATTAACAGGGATATATTGATGATGAACAAATTAATGAACACCGAATATGAAAAATCACTTTGGGGGTTGTACTGTCCATTGACTTGCACGATGGACACTTCTATTTAATATACAGCATTCCTTAGTGTTGGGTCATGTAAATATTCTAATATTTTGTGTAACATTACATAACAAAATGTTTTACCTTACATTTCAAAGTGTCACTTGTTAGGTAGATTTGTTAAATTTTAATGATGAATTGTTGGGGAGTGTAAATATTTTAATAATCTGTCTTAGCAAATTGATATTGATATGATATTGCTGTGATTGATTTAAGTGATTTTACTTTAAATATCATTGATATGATATAGCTAAGATTGATATAAGTGATTTTACTCTAAATATCAATGTGTGTATGCAAACAGGCCTGATGAAGTTAAATAAAATGTGGAATAGAGAGTAGGCTGCTGCATGTGGTTCCTTGATGTGGAGAGATCATTTACCAGTATATCAGATATAGTGATGTGTAATACATACTTATAGTAGATATAGTAATTCATAATATTTATAGTAGATCATTAATTCCTACTGTTTATAGTTGATATAATAATGTATAATATATAGTATATATTTAATCCATACTGTTATTTATAATAGCAGATACCATGCACAGCAATTATGAGTACACCCCTGTTGAAAAGTAACAAATTGAACAATATTCTAATAAACACAATTTATTCTCAAAATGCTCATAGAGTTAGTTTAATACAACATCTTTCGATCTTACGACAGAAAAATAAGGTCAATAGTATAAGTTGAATGACATACCGGGTATAACTTACATCAGTGTTTCTCAACTAGTGGGTCGCGACCCAAAAGTGGGTCGCAGAGGGGTCATGGGTGGGTCGCAGAGCCATGGTGTTAAAAAAATCATAATTCATTGATTCGCTAAAACAAAAAAAACATCAACTTTTCCTGCAACAATTTACAACTTTTATTTTGATAGGCGATTGAACTTGTGTCATCTGTCGTCATAGATAAAATCAGAATGTTTATGCGCGATAGTAGCGTGCAACCAGTCATTCGAGTATCGCTAAAAAAAATTGGGTCGCGACTGAATGAGATTGGAAAATGGTGGGTCCCAAGACTGTTCCAGTTGAGAACCACTGACTTACATGACAAATGATGCTGGTGCAAAAGTGAGTACACCCCTATGTTAAACTCCTAGAGAGTGTCTGAGAAGGAGCCGTGTTGGCTCGAAATTGAAAGGCAGGTCATTGGTGTGCATTTCATCCTTGCCTGACATTGAACTTTTACAATTTGAGTTTTCTCTTGGCTAAACTAGATGCATGTGCGATTTGAATGAAATCCCATATAGAATATCATGATCTGCTTCAGTAGTCAGTAATGTTGACAAGCATGTTTCTTTGCAGCTTTCTACTGTTGATGGCATCCCCACTAGCCTGATTATCATCGACTTTCAAATCTCTCCAAGACTTGTTCTGATCAAGAACATAACAATGATCATTTCCCAAACGGCATGGTTGACCCGCCTCCCTTGGTTTGCTAATGGTTGTTTGCTTCTCGAGTTCCCGATTTTTTGGGAGCTCAGAAAATACTTGCATTGCTGTTGACCTGACTAGTAGCACTGAAGGTTTTGCGACACTAGGAGGGCACGGCCTGGCTACTCCACACAGCCCCAAGCTGTTGCTGCACATTGCTGTACATTGGAGACTGCTGGTCAAACACAATTTGAACCTTCTGTGCTGGCCCTGTTATATAGATTTTGACAATAAAGTTGACTTGACTTGACTATACTGCCCTAAAAAGCGAAAAAGGCAATAACTATGCAACTCCAAACTGAGTCAAATGAGGAGAGGAGAAGAGAGGGATGAGAGGAGGTGAGGCGCTTCCATTACATAGGTCTGGGCCGAGGACCTGTGGAGAGGAAAGAAGAGCTACATCATACACAGCAGGCCTGGCCAAAGGACATTAGTTCTCTCTCTCTCTCTCTCTCAAGGAGGAGGAGTAGGAGAGGTGGTAGGGGAGAAGGAGGAGACCAGGATGAAGATTGGAGGGGTGAAGGAGAGGAGGAGCTTCCATCATGTAGTTGAGGGCATGAGGAGAGTAGGAACATTTTGTGAGCTCTTGCGCCCTCTGGTGTTGCTAAAAGAACACAGCAGCCTTAACTGAGCATGTAGATCTTTTCATATATTTTACTGTAACAGTGTTGCTCAAAATTATTGTAGCAGTATTTTTATTTCATTGCACCTCATTTTTGGGGAAAGCCTGTAGACATGTAACGATTATCACAAATGCATTAATGGTTGATAAATAAACAAATGACATCTAGATTAACAAAGTGGTCGTTCAAATAAAACTATGGAATAGAACAAAAAGCAGCCATAAACAATGTATCAGCCATCAATACCCCATGTCATTCTGGCACGGAGGTTCTAGAATATTTTAATGATGGAGAGAAAGATAAGAGGAGAGGAGAGACAGGAGAAGAGGAGGAGGGAGGGAGAGAGGAAGAAGGAGAGGAGAGGAGAGACATGAGAGGAGAGGTGGATAGAAGAGAGGAGAAGATAGGGGGATAGAGAAGGCCGGGGGGAGGAGAGGAGAGGGGGATAGAGAAGGCCAGAAAGGAGGAGGAGTCCTGAGAGGATGAAGAGAACAGAGAGAAGAGGAAAGAGGCGGGAAACAGAGACATTGGCTCAGGTTTGGGATTGGCTGAAGTTGCATGACAGTTGCAAATCGCAGTATTTTGGACTATGGAGATCGCAAAACAGGTGAAAAAAAAACAAATGGAATTGAGATGTAATGGTAGGGACTATTTTGTCTTTCCCAAATATTAGTCGAGGCAGGCATGTCACAACCGCCCAGTATATGAACCTACGCCCATGCAGAGAGAAAAAGGAAAAGAGGCGGGAAACGGAGACACTGGCTGGTTTGATGCATGAAAGTTGCAAATCGCAACACGGCTACTTCCTGGAGAGTCTACTCTGGACAGAGCTGAGATGAGAGTCCTGAGACGTGAGATGAGAGATGTGAGTGATGTCAGTAGTGAATACAGAGAGGAAGGTCATAGGGGAGACCCATTCACTAGTGGCCTCGCTCTCACACACACACACACACACACACCCTGAGCGGGTCTTGGGGTCCTGGAGGGCACTTTCCCAGCCACCTCGGTGGTGACTGGCCTGACACACACACACACACACACACACACTTTCCCAGCCTCGGCTGTGGTGACTGGCCTGACACACACACACACACACTCACACACTTTCCCAGCCACCTCTGTGGTGACTGGCCTGAGAGAGTTCAGGAGTCTCCACACTGATTTTTCACTGCACAGGGCAGAGGGCAAAGGTCACCGGTGGGCGTGGGGGGCAGTGGGTGGAGGGTAGTGGAGGTTGCATGCAGGGAGGGTGGGCGTGTCAGTCGCACAGTCCAAACATTTATTCACTGAGGTGGGAAGAGGGGAGAGGGCAGAGAAAGATATAGAGGGAGAGGGAGAGAGAGAGGGAAAAGGCGAGATGGGGGGTAGAGAGAGGGAGAGAGAGAGAGACAGCAGAGAGAAAGAGAGAGAGAGAGCACATCATCCTTAAAGAAGAGACGTTGGAGCCGATGAGCCGCCATACTGCATATGCCCTCTAGTGGGCGCAGTGGAGAATACCTGATGCCCAACACACACACACACACACACACACACACACACACACACACACACACACAGTCCCAGCTACACACACACACACAGTCCCAGCTACACACACACACACAGCTACACACACACATGCCCAACGACACACACAGACACACGCACACAAACTCAGCAATGTTGCCACAAAGACCCACAACTATATACGCAGACAAACTGCCATCCACCCATAGCCCTGATGTAGTGGTGTGTCTTAGTGGCCTGGCTGCATGTGTGTGTGTGTGTGTGTGTGTGTGTGTGTGTGTGTGGGCAGCTGGTTGGGCCTGGGAACTTTCAGGAACCTTCTCGTCCATAACCAATAATCAATACACTCACGTTCCCATGCACACACACACGCGCGCGTGCGTGCACACACGCACACGCACACACACTCGCCACCCCAGGTCAATAACTGTCAGTCAGAGTACTAGGGTTGGCACATTCATTCCAACTTACTCAGCATCCCCTTTGCAGGTGGGGGGTTGGTGTGTGTGTGTGTGTGTGTGTGTATATGTGTGTGTGTGTGTGTGTGTGTGTGTGGGAGGCGGACTGACTCTAAATGCATTTGCTTTCTTCCTTCTTCTGAATGTCCTGGTAGTGTGTGTGTGTGTGTGTGTGTGTGTGTGTGTGTGTGTGGTGGCTGCTTGTGAGCAGATGGTGTGTGTGTGAGGACCCTCGGCCCTCTCGCCTTTGTCTCACACACACATCATTTACGAGTCACACACACACACACACACACACACACAGATCATTTAGGCATTACACACCCACTGCACAATAGGCAGCATGGCCATACTTGACATTGGGGGGCTGTGGGGTGTAGGCGGGGGGAGGGGGGGAGTGTAGGCAACCAGGGACAGCAAGAAACTTTTGCTTACATCTGCTATTAATGAGAAAGAGAGAGAGAGACAGAGAGAGAGAGAAATAATGCCAATACATATATGTATATTTTTAATGTATTTGCTGATGTTAACTTCAGATCGTCTTTTTAAATGTCTTCAGAGTCCGCCATCATGGAGGTCGGTCATCTTGAAAGCGCTAGCCTCCAAACGTTAAGCCTTCCATACATATTTTCCCTATTGGGCTAAAAAGCGTAACTGCATTGTAGCGAAGGGAAGTGGAGTTGCCCAGCTGGCACACAAACTCTGGCTATGTCTCAAATCACGCACTTCTGTCAGTGCACTGACAGTCAGTGCATAGTGCACACTGTGCACTGAGGTATTTAGTGCATAGTGTTGTGGAAAAATTTGAGCACTATGCACTGTGCCCTCGCTGGAAGTGATGGCTGAGCATGGCATTAGCTCGCCAAAATATGAGTTGACTACTGTTTACAATGCACAGCGGCTGGTGCTTGTATTTCCATGTCCTTCATCCCAAAGGACAACAATCACACATACAATACTTTGGTTGGCATGAAAAGATTGTTGTCCCAGCAACATTACTTACAGAATTAGGAGACTGTTGACCTAACTTTTCTACTGAACTGAATGCCACATTTCCTCCGTGTCATAGTCAACATGGCCGCCGTTTAGTGCGTGCAGTGTCCATCATTCAAGCACTGCATTTTTCCGCCATTGTTAGGGGATCATCCTGGCACTTTCAGTGCACTGCACTCAACTGAAATTTTCACCGTGAGCGCCCTAGGCACTGAAAAACAGTGCCCGAAGTGCACAAGTGCAGCATTTGAGACACAGCCCCAGACCTTCTGGGGTACTAAACTAGGGGCTCGGACCGCTACACCAAAGAGCCAGGCTCGTTGGCGTGACAGTCAGAACACACCTACAACCCTAGTGATGGTCACTCCATCACACTGCCTTCCCCTTCGGGAAGCACTTCACACACTCATGGAATCCCTCACGCAACTCCACATCATGCTTCTCCCATCCAGTGTGCCCCATCATCAATGCTTCACCCATCACTGGGGTCCCTCACACCGGGGTCACCAATCCTGGGGGTCATTTACATGGAATCACAGCACACACTCAATGGGTACACTTCCGATGGCCTCGCTGTAGCCATCCCACTTCTGACACCATTTGTAGCGAAGGGGAGTAAAGTTGCCCAGCCGGGACTCGAACCCGGACCTTCTGGGGTAGGGAACTGGGGCTCGGACCACTGCACCAAAGAGCCAGGCTCCTTGGCATGACAGTCAGAACAGACCCACCTACAACCCTAGTGATGGTCACTCCATCACATGCATCATAACAACACTGCTGGCACCACATTATCAAGAGTTGTGAGTAGCACATGAAGAAATGGTCATTACCATGTTGGCGACAATAAGGTTATAACAGGCAGAGATCATGACAGTGCGTGCGTGCATGTGTGTCTGTGTGTGTGTGGCCAGCTGGTTGGGCCTGGGAACT
>NC_085867.1:45663114-45675614 GCF_034702125.1 Engraulis encrasicolus
CCTCTCTCCTATCCTCTCCTCTCCTCCTCCTGGCCTCCCTGTGGTCTGTGCTGCTGTCCCCTGCTGAGCCTTTCATTTGTCGGGTTAAACATTCATCCAAGAGGAGAGACAAGGAGCTGAAGTGAGAGAGCTGAGTGGAGGGACATGGAGCTTATATGAGATGTGAGGCGAGAAGCTCATATCAGGAAGAGGAGACGTGGAGCTCATGTGAGGAAGAGGAGACGTGGAGACTCGAGATGTGGAGCTCATATGAGACTCGAGATGTGGAGCTCATATGAGACTCGAGATGTGGGGTCATATTAGACTCGAGATGTGGAGCTCATATGAGACTCGAGATGTGGAGCTCATATGAGACTCGAGATGTGGGGTCATATTAGAGATAAGACAGGAGAGATGTGGGGTCATATTAGAGATAAGACAGGAGAGATGTGGGGTCATATTAGAGATAAGACAGGAGAGATGTGGGGTCATATTAGAGATAAGACAGGAGAGATGTGGGGTCATATTAGACATGAGAGAGGAGAGATGGCGAGCTCATATGAAAGCAATGAAAGTCCAACTGGGAAACTCCAACTCCCATTGTCATTGTGACACACCACTTCACAGCACACAAGTGCACGCTGCACACTGTTAAAATGTTAATGTTAAAATAGCACCTGAAAAGGCAGCAGTGTGGCGGGACAGTGCCATGCTCTGGGAACTTTAGTCATGGAGGAGGGTGGGGGAGAGCACTGGGTAATTACTCCCCCCACCAACCTGGCGGGTCAGGTGTCGAACAGGCAACCAGCCAGATGTGGAGTGGAGCTCATATAAGATACAGGAGACATGAGACAGAGCGCTCATATGAGATAGAGGAGTGGAGAGGCAAGGAGCTCATATGAGATAGAGGAGTGGAGAGGCAAGGAGCTCATGTGAGATAGAGGAGTGGAGAGGCAAGGAGCTCGTGTGAGATAGAGGAGTGGAGAGGCAAGGAGCTCATGTGAGATAGAGGAGTGGAGAGACAAGGAGCTCATGTTAGATATGAGATATGAGACACATGCAGCAAGAAAGAGAAGCGGAAAGACATGGGTCTGCAGCACATAGACATCCAGCACACAGGCATCACATCCAACCATATCGGAGCACACAGAGGCGATTCTAGGTTCAGGTGGGGCCCCAAGCGAAAATGCAAAAGAATGAACATTTGCACCAAAATCACCACTACTGTAGTACAGTATGGGCTGTTATTCACTATCTCTGGGCTTGGGGGCCCCAAGCGGCTGCCTGCCTTGCCTGGTGGCAAGATATACCTCTGGGAGCACATACAGATATCACATCTAACCATATCGGAGCACATACAGATATCACATCTAACCATATCAGAGAAGTGGTGTAGTCTACTTTTTTATGGTGGGTATACTGTATGTTTGAGCATTTTTTGAAGTAGGTATACTGTATATATTTGTGCTATTCAAAACAATGGATCAATCAATTTTAAGTGGGTATACTGAAATCCCTGACATTTAGAAGTGGGTATACTGAGTATACCCGCTTTCTATGTAGACTACACCACCGTATCGGAGCACATACAGTATAGAAACATTACGTAGGTAGCCTACATCTCTGCTTGTGTCTGTCTATGCGGCACTAAGGTACACTGTGTAGGATGGTGGCCAGAGCAGGTATTGCAACTATGCTGCCCATTGAAACGGTGCTGTCATTTAATGTTATCTTTTCATGAATATGTAGGGCAGGGGTCCCCAAACTAAGGCCCGGGGGCCGGATGCGGCCCGCCATGCCCCTTTGACCGGCCCTCCACCTCTCTGCATCTCACCAGTTACACTGGCCCAAAGAAGCAATCCTCACAGAAAAAAAGAATGATAAAATATTGTATGTATTGTATCACTCATAAACTGTCATTCACCATATTTTTCTAACCTTGCTATTTTTACATGTGAAGTACTCACTTCTTTTGCAAATCACTTGTAATGATTAACTATTTTGTGCTAGAAATTATGGCTATAACAGGCAGTAGCCTAGCATACAGCCCACATTGATCCCGGCCCTTGATCACAGTCAGGAACGATAATGTGGCCCACAGAGAAAAAAGTTTGGGGACCCCTGATGTAGGGCATTCTATGGTAGGCCTACAGTGTAGTGGTTTGGTTTTCAAGCCTTTTTTGAGTCAAGGCACACCTTTTTTGAGGACAAAATGCCAAAACACACCATCAATTGCAAATGTTAACTGGAAATAAAACCCTATTGCCTATATTAAAAATGAACAGTCATTCTGTAATTACCCATGGTGCACCTGATGATCTGTCACGGCTCAGTGTAAATGTCTCTCTAACGCTGTTTACACCTACATATGATTTTTTTTAAAAACTTTATTTGATAGGACAGTGTGAGTAGTGGACAGGAAGTGAATGTGGAGAGAGACGGGGAGGGGTCGGCAAAGGACCCGGGCCGGGAATCGAACCCAGGTCAGCCGCATGGCAGGTGAGTGCCCTAATGGTTGGCCACAGCAGGGCCTATGCTATGTGCATATTTTTACATTGATTTTGGACTCTCATTTGGGCTACACGTAAACAAATTTAACAATCTGCATTTCAAAAATCAGGCTTTAAAAATATCCCATTTAGGAGGCTAAAATGCACCTGTTGCAATGGAGTTTTTATTTTTATCCACACATAAACATTTTTTTTAAAAGGGCTTTTAAAAATACTGGTAACACTTATCATATGTAACATATAATAAGGGATAAATAAAAAGCATTAGGCTATGAAGACTTAGTTAATAATTAACAATGATGAACAAAACATGAACACATTTCTGCAAATAAGTGGGAAATGTTATGTTAATATTTTATATCTATCAAACATTAACATTTTTTTGAAAATGAATAATAAACAGGCGTACTTTTTTATAATGTTTGTAAAATCTTGAACATATAATTTGTAGATATTTTGTAAAGCAGTAATAAAACTTGTGAATCACAATAAAACAACATTTGTTAATGTACATTTGTTTATTTGTTCATCGTTAGCTAATTATGTAAGTCTTAATAATGCTTTTTATGCATCACTTATTCTGGAGTGTCACCAAAATGGTAAAATATCTGTATACATGTAACCAGCACCTACGGTATGTCTGTCCATAAGTCCTCTGGCATGCAATTCTCATGGCATCCTATTGTCACAGCTGAGCCTAATAAGATGCTGCTTAGCCTAGTTATTGGGGCAGCTATGGCCTAGTGGTTAGGGAGGTAGTCTTAAGTCCAGAGAGTTGCAAGTTCAAATCCCAACCTTACCGCCCACAGCTCCATCCATGGCTGAAGTTCCGTTAAGCAAGGTATCTAACCCCACATTGCTCCAGGGACTGTCACACCAATACCCTGTGCCTAACCCCACACTGCTCCAGGGACTGTCACCAATACCCTGTGAATAATTGTAATCCACTTTGGATAAAAGACTCAGCTAAGTGTAATGTAATTATCTTTATATTCATGCAATACTTCGCAACAGGCTGAAGGGACAAGAGACAAATGGAAATACATATTTTCTAATGGAAATGAAAATAACAATTAGCCTGTCATTTAAATAGTCACGGCTCAGCCTGTTCCGCATACTTAACTAAAAATGGGAACTTTATACTAGGCCTATAATTGGTGATATTGATTTTGTAATCCCCTTTTAGGAAAACTGTGCAAGTGTTAATTATAAGATTTCCACATTAGGCCTACACATTCAACAAAATGAGACCTCCGAAATTATGCCTGAGGCACTCCTTTTACGCGTGCCCTCTCTCTCTCTCTCTCTCTCTCTCTCTCTCTCTCCCTCTCTCTCTCTCTCTCTCTCCGGGCCAATTAAGTGGCGGAGTAAGCGTATCAGGCGTAGGCGTATTTGGCGTATTGGTGGTGTCCGCCATGATCACTTTCAGAGGATTCCCGCGCTGCCAGCCAGCGGCATTCCTGAAAAGAGCGGTGAAAAGGCGCGCGCTGCTGCACGCTGGCCTCTTCGCTGCCCAAATGAGCAAATGAGGCGCTTCAGCTTTTAGCCAACACAGCACACCCGCCAGGGCCGGGCTGGACTGGCCATGGGGCATACGGGGCATTTACCCGGTGGACTGCTAATGCTTTAGGCCTGGTCCTCCCCTCAGTGCAGTGGTATCAGTCCTCATGTCGCTACAGCTGACCCCTCTCCGACTCAGATTTAAGTAGGCCCATTCATTTTGGCTGTTGTTGTCAAAACAGCTCGTACTATATGACTTCAAATGTTGCCACATGCTTTCGATGCCCCGGCCGATTTTTTCGTCCCAGTCCAGCCCTGCGCCCAGGAGGAGGAGGGAGGATGGGGGAGGATGGGGCACTCTCCTCTCTTCACGCAGGCTAACGGAATGAAAGGATGCAATGGTGTCGCTTTAAGTAGGAGGGTTCGGGGGGCTCGAGGGGGTTCGGGGGCGGGCTCTCTCGCGGATGATTTATTAGAAGAAGAGGGCGACGGCAGGGGCGCGAGGATCTTTTGCAGGCGCGTGCATGAGCCGGGAAGGAACGATTTAAAGACGATTAGGGGCGCGAGCGAGGCTATCATCAGAGGAGGGGGAGACCAGAACAGGAGCGCGCGCTCAACGCTTTCATTTAGCACGCGGCCAAAGCAAGGACCCTCCTCGGCTCAGTTGCCGTTAAAGCAACATCTTAACTCCCCGAGTCGCCTCGGCATGAACCGAAATGTTGGATACCCGCTCAGAAACACCTGCTAGAGGATGAGGATGAGGATGAGGATGACCTGGGTACCAGAGTGCTGAAAACATTTACTGGAGTTAAAGCACGTCACCAGCGCCCACGGTATAATTAGTGCAGTGCCTTCTGTACTCAAATTCAAGAGACAAAAACAAAACAATCAGGCCTACACAAAATCACTTTTTTAAGGAATTCACCTGCTGAACATTATGGATGTTTGTAAAGTTCCCAATCGCGCACACACATTTAGATGCAAATGTAAACATGTAGGCTATTGGACACTGTGCTTGATTAAACATACACATATATAGGCCTAGGCCTAAATTCAAAGATATTGGAGGATTAGCCTATCTTAGTAGCCTATGTAGGCCTAATGATTGTCCCATTAAACCACTCAAATCACATCCCACACGAATATAGATTACCTACTACTACAAATGATGTTCTTGTCACAAATAGCCTATACTGCAAATGTAACAATTTCTCTGCATCCTTTAATGAAAAGTGAACGAAATTAATTAAATGTAGCCTAAGTAGGCCCTACAATATTTAATCTAAAAAAAAAAAAAAATAGGCCTATTAAAAAAGCGTAAATAAACTTAATCCTCAACATTTGTTTTCATGCAGTTTACTAAGTGTTTAGGGGTATTCACTGGTAGGCTATTCCATAACAATTTTGGCCATATAAAACATGCCATGTAAAACAAGACATAAGACTTATTTAGCTTTCAAACTTGTTAGAGAATGCCAGTGAATAGGCCTACCCTTAACTATTTGGTATTTTGAAAACAAATGCTTAAGGGTGGTTTTAAGAATATAGCCTATATGGAGAGGCGGCCATTCTAAAGTTGGTTGAGACAAAATCCAAATTAGCAAAAAAAAAAATTTAGACAGCAGCAGCAAACATATTAAAAAAGCGGCGTGTGTGTGTGTGTGTGGGGGGGGCTCTAAAACATTGCAGACAACTCAGAAAAGGGGATTTAATGTTTTAAAATAGTGCACTTGTCCCTTAGTACCACTGTGCTGCATTGTGTTGTATCTATACACACCAATGCGTTTCATTTGGCTTGCAGCGTTAAATAACTTGCACTCTAAGAAGGAATGTGTCAAATTTTGTGTCATTTCTGACACAGTACTCCTTAGTACCACTGGGTTGCATTGTGCTGTGTATCTATAAGAACATCAATGCGTTTCATTTGGCTTGCAGTGTTAAATAGCTTTGGCCATTCTGCACTGTGGCTGGTTCCTTGTCACGGCGTTGCACTTGTCCGTGCCATACACTTACACGGCAGTGAGCCAGAGCCAGAAGACACACACGTCATGCCGTGTTGACAGTAGGGTTTTTGGCGCTGGATAAACAGTTGTATGATTGTAATCTCTTTTAGGGGGGAGAAAATGGAGGCGTTGTGTCTTTAAGAGCTGGTCCCCTCGCCTCGGAGCCCGCAGCTGCTGTGTGTGTGTGTGTGTGTGTGTGTGTGTGTGTGTGTGTGTGTGTGTGTGTGTGTGTGTGTGTGTGTGTGTGTGTGTGTGTGTGTGTGTGTGTGTGCGACTGAAGACAGTGTAGATTCATGAGTCCGGTAGCACAATAGCCATTTATCACCCCCGTGCTGTTATTCAAATTCAGTACCAAGCGAAGACCATCCCCACTCCCCCCTCTCGCGCCGAGCAGTCGTGGCCAGCACCGGTATTGTTACGAGCACGCAGAGAAAAAGGGGCTTCACAGCTCCGACTTCAGCTCGTGCCATTCCATAAGAAGCGTCCCAGCAAGACAAGTCAACGCCGGGTGTGTGTGCTGTGTGCGCTTCCTTCACGAGCTGCTCAAATCATCTCTGCCTCTTCTCTCCTCTCATCTCCCTCTTCTCTCCTTTCACCGTTTTCTGTGCGTGCGTGCACTATACGGAGAGGATTCGCAGCCTGCTGTTCCGTGGGAATGGGAGCGCGCGCATGCAGGACAGCGTTCTTTTTTTCTCCTCATCAACTGATTCGTACTAACATCTCTGGAAGGCGACTCTACTCGGCTGTGGCTCTAATCCTCACGCTAAACTCTAAACCCAATAACGTTGTGTTGTCATCTGAAGGCTGTGGTTTCTTTTTTCCCTTCCTTTTTCAGAAATATCTCCGTTCTCTGCCAGCTCTTGGCCAGATGAGTAGGGCTGCTGGCAGTGGTGACGCGATGTGGAAACTACAGGTGCAGAGATGGCTGGCGAGGCTGCCTTGCCTTGGTCACACAACTTGGACTTTTTTTCCAAAACGCTTCTTAGAAACTAGTTCGTTTTGTGCTTTTTCGGTCTGCTTTTTTACGCTTTATATAAGTGGTGACGGGAGTGGGGATTCTTCGGAGAAATCATACACGGATTTTGCAGTTTGGCGCCATGGAATGACAGAAAAGTGCCATTAAGTTGGCATCGACTGTATTTTTTGCAATTTCTCTTTTGGAATTCGTTTTGTAACAGGTTCTATATAGGCTAGTTTGAATCATATTAGTCTGTTTGTGTGGGTCTAAGTGGTTTGTAAATGCTTGGGTATTTTCTGTCCATGCTGGATGTTAGCTCCATGCACACTAAACAGGCCCAGTTGGGAGGCGAGTGAACACAGCAGCTTTTCACAAGCAAATTGGCGTTTCTGTGCACTTATGTTATAGGCCTGTGTTGGTTTACATGGCTCTAAATTCACACCAACCGGCTAAAACCTGGTTTAATTTCAGTTTGACTGGTAGAAAAGACCAACTTACTAGCCACTTTGACCCATTAGGAAGTGTGTGTGGGGGGCTAGTAAGATTAACATTTACCAGCCATTTTGGCTGAAGACGAAAAAAGTTAATTTAGAGTTCTATTGGTTTCACAGAGTTACTCTTACCTTAACTTTCCAAAACTTTTTTGTTTTACAAGAATCGAAAATTACAAGGATCAGGATTAGGATCAGGGATCACCATCAGGTTTAAAGCGGGATTAGTTTGCTTTGAAATGTGCCAGGGTGCAAATAATCGTGTGGATTGTGTGGCTTTTTAAATAGTGGAATTACGCAGAGCTTTTGGTGGCGTTGTCTCTGTGGTTTAGCGGTGTGAGGAGGCTGGAAACTGAAGAGAAAAGGGAGAAAGACGATTTGCTTGTTGCGTGTGTGTTTTCCCCCTTGAAAAACACTCCTGCTTTCAAATACTCCGGGTTGACACTCCTGCATGTTTAATTCTCTGTGTGTGTGTGTGTTTTTTTTTAAGCTCGAATCTGAGCGCCAGGAGCTGATTGTCCAAACGCAATTCTTGTGAAATGTAAATTTTAAGAATTGTGCCTGGACATCTGTTGCTGGTGACTCGTGCTCTTCTCTCTGTGTGTGTGTGTGTGTGTGTGTGTGTGTGTGTGTGTGTGTGTGTGTGTGTGTGTGTGTGTGTGTGTGTGTGTGTGTGTGTGTGTGCGTGCGTGTGCTCTCTTCTGTCTGTCAGAGTGGAATATAGATCACTGCCCTCCTCCACCAGGCCTCGGCTGCTTCGCCTGTGTGTGTGTGTGTGTGTGTGTGTGTGTGTGTGTGTGTGTGTGTGTGTGTGTGTGTGTGTGTGTGTGTGTGTGTGTGTGATGGGGACAGATTTTTTTTTAACGACATTCGACCAACACCGATATCTTGTGGATAGTCTTTCCAATGGTCATAATTTCGAAAGGGAACTGATGCTACTACATAGCATAAATAAACCCCCCGCGCCATGGACGCATTTACATAGGACAGGCCGCTACTGAGGGGGTATTTACTTTAGTGTGTGTGTGTGTGTGTGTGTGTGTGTGTGTGTGTGTGTGTGTGTGTGTGTGTGTGTGTGTGTGTGAGAGAGAGAGAGAGAGAGAGAGAGAGAGAGAGAGAGAGAGAGAGAGAGAGAGAGAGAGAGAGAGAGAGATGTGCCATGTAGAGCGCCATGGCTAGACATTTGCAATGGCGTTTAAATCTGCCTCATGGCGGGAGTAAGGAGTCTAGGAAGAGAGGTTGGCTGGACTTCGGACAGCCGATAGAATAGTATATCTGCGTTGCTAGTAGCCTGTTCCTTTGGGGGGGGGGTAGGCCTACTTCATGCAGAGAGAGAGAGAGAGAGAGAGAGAGAGAGAGAGAGAGAGAGAGAGAGAGAGAGAGAGAGAGAGAGAGAGAGAGAGAGAGATGTGTAGGTGTCTGGTGCGTATTTAGCACACAGTGCAATGTAGCATCACCACACAGACAGACTCGAGGGTGAATTGTCGGCAAGTGGCCCACTGCCTCCTCTCTCGTGGAAGGAAACACAGTAGTAGTGTCCTAATATGCTTTGTTGAAAAAACGAAGACAGGATTTAGTGTTGGATAGGCTGCGCGCGCGCGTGTGTGTGTGTGTTAAAAGTTTAGGGACAGGTTGTGTGTGTGTGTGTGTGTGTGTGTGTGTGTGTGTGTGTGTGTGTGTGTGTGTGTGTGTGTGTGTGTGTGTGTGTGTGTGTGTTTTATATGGCATTTATTTTTGTACAGGAGCATTTTGTCATGTCATTCCCATTTAAGAGGTTTTTTTTTTACTGGGGATTCAACACATCTTTCATTACTCTGACATTACTCTGACGTTTTGTTTTTGTTTTTTTAAAAAAGAAGAAGAACGTTTTTGTTTTTCCTGTTTAATTCAGTCAGCAATATTTGTATCTAGCCTATCACTTTAATCTCGATTTAATTACGTGCATGCATAGCCTACACATGTAGATTTCAAATCTCGGTAGGAATAATTAAGGAATTAAATAAAAGAGCTTAATTTGATATTGCCGACTCAATTGATTTGATTGGTAACCATAAGTAGCACGTGCGTGATCAATAGCAGCTGATTACAGCACAGATGCCAGCAGTGACGTAGCAGAGGGAACTGAGAAAATTTGGGGAGGGAGAGAGAGGGAATTTGGGGAGGGAGAGAGAAGGAGGGGGGCGTTGGGAAGGGAGTGGGAGAGGGCCAGCACGAGGCCTTCTCAGGATGTGATGACGTTGGAGGTTTTAAACACGCGCTTGAATTCCCACCAACACACACCTGCTCCAGGGGGGTAATAGTTTATGGAGACATTTGATCTGTCAAAACTCCGAATGGTCTTCTGTCTACCGGCCTTTTTATTATTATTTAATTTTATCATTCAATTGTATTTTGTTTTTTTTTTAGCATCGCTAATTGTTCATTGTTATTATTATTGGTACTATTGTGATTATTATTATTATTATTATTTCATCATTACTATTATGATTATGATTATGATGATTATTATTATCATTTACGTTTTTCATGGGCGTAATTTTAGGTGTGTTTTGAGATGAACCAGTTTCAGTTGTCCCGATCACTTTTTCACAAATATAATGTAGCCTAAACATAGTATAGCCTACCCGGACAATTTGTCATGTAGCCTAATGTCCCAGCCACTTTCCAAGCTAAACCTACATATTTGGTTTTAGTCTCCCTTTCCTAGACTTAAACTACCTGCCCGTGTTAGGATTCTTAAATGTGTGAAACTGAGAAGGCCTAGTAGACTATATGTCGAGGTAAGAAAGCATCCGATGAGCTGTTGCCATTTCCCATGTCAAGTTAGAGAACCCAAGAACCCAAAACAAGACGCAGCTACTGGACCTATCGGCACACAGATATGTCCAAAGTATTCCGACCATTTTAACTTCCCAATAGCTAATTTCTTTCTAGCCTTCCCGAGGGTGTTTGGCGACGCACCTGACCCTCATTTCGACATGAAGGGGAGGGGAAAAAATAATGTCTTGGTCGGACGAGGTTAATACAAAATACAACCCAGGCAGGCCTCTATAATAGCCGTCGTCTCGCCGCTTGGATAACTAGGCCTCATTTCCCTTTTCTGAGTCAAGGTTGCAGATGGCGGTCAGCTAAGCCTACCCTATCGTCAGAAATAGACATTACGCACGAGCTGAAAATAACGGTCAAAAGGTGGCGCGTAATGATGATATTTCCGAGTTGGAGAAGAAGCGCGAGGGGCATCTAAGCAGGTGATGCTAGGCTAACAACAGCGTTGCTAAGCCACCTGAGGCTCGCAGGTGGGGTGTAGCTGTAGCCGGAGAGATGAAATGAATACTGGATCTCAAATGGTGCACGTGTGCTCTTCAGTGTTTATGTTTTAGTGTTTATGGCATACTAATTAATTACGCACTGACATATAGTGCCCGCAGTGCACAAGTGCACCATCTAAGATATAGCAGGGGAACCTTAACGATGGCCAAGGAAGACAAGTGCGCTTTAGGTCTACTTCCATGCGCCCCCAGGACGCCCCCCAAAAATTGCAGATGTCATCAGCAAACCCAACTAGTGCGCTGGGTCAGGTGCCTGAAAAATGAACCGCGGGGTTGAGTATGCTGTGAGGATAATTTTGCTATGTTTAAAAAACAAACAAACGAAAACACGGGTATGTGTTGGGAAAAAGCACGTGTGTGTGTGTGTGTGTGCTTTGAACAATAGCCAACATATTTGCTATAATGGAATGGTGTTAATTGAAAAGGACGTTACCACAAGGTGTAGGCCACACCGTGCGCATAGGTCACCGTACAGGGCTCCGGCTATAATCAGGCGATGCCAAATGCACTGGAAGGCAAATTGCAACTGGAGGGGGTTGAATTAAGACGTCCTGAAATATGAAGTAGTCCACTGAAGACGCAGCGAGCGCCATGTAGTTCTAGGCCTAGGTGATTGCGCCTCTAATGACGTTTCCGGGTTTGGGGCGCAGGTGCACCGTGGTCTATTGGTTGCGATAGTATTGGACATCATCGCCAGCGGAGGTTTTATTCGTTCAGTCACAAAATACACACAGCACAGAACAGCACACGGGCCAATACACACTAGAGAACAGCACACTACACATTAATACACCAATACACACTGCACAGACCAGTGAGCATGTTGTACACTCTATACAGTAGAGGGTGTAGTGATTTTATGTGTGTGTGAGTGTTAAGTTTTGTTGTTGTTGTTGTTGTTTTTTTTACCGTGCATTTCTTAACGTATTCATATGTAGATTGTGGAGAAGTGTAATGCAAGACACATTTCTGTGCAAACAGACAATAAAGTATCATCTTATTTCATCCTATGTTGTATTATCATGGCCGCGCGTGTCTCCAGTCAAGGAGATATGCGCTTTTACGCAAGACGCAGCCTATATGCTCAGCCCCGATTGCAGTTGGCCTACATGTCGCACGAGAGACCAGAATATATTCCCGTCAACTGGGATATATTTAAGATCACGCGGGCCAGCCCATATACACGGAAATCACAGATCTACTGTACTTGCTATTTTGGTCACGGTCCAGATCCTGCAACATAGCCTACATCCACACATGAACCAATAGAATGTAGCCTAGACCCGTAGGCCTATAACATGTGTAACATTGTTACATAGACTATAAAAGTTTCCTCTTCAGTTTCAGACACACAAATTCAGCAAGACGTTGGTACAGGTGTCTAGGTTAGAATATGGCCATGGTGGACCCAGCCGTGGTTCAATCGGGTGGGCACCGCACCGGCGACCCAGGTTCGATTCTGGCCTGAGGTCATTTGGCTGCAGCCGCCTTCCCCATCCCATTTCTTTCCCCACACGCTTCATGTCGCCTCTCTAACTGTCCTGTCACAAATAAAGGCACCTCCGCCTAAAAAAAAAATGTTAAAAATAAAAAGAGAAAATATCCATAACTGAAATACCCAACTCATTTATCTGGTTTCTAGCGCGCAGATTTAATCAACACAGTGGCCACTAAAATAGGTGACCCTACTGAAATGATAGCATAGCATAGGCCTACTTACAAACTGATTG
>NC_085867.1:45690614-45693114 GCF_034702125.1 Engraulis encrasicolus
AACCATCAGGCGCTGTCTACACGCCAACAAGCTGTTTGGGAGGCATGCACAGAGAAAACCTTTCCTCACCCACAATCATAAACGCAAACGTCTGGAGTTCGCCCAGCGGTATTGGGGCTTCAACTGGGACCATGTGCTTTGGTCAGATGAGACCAAGATTGAGCTTTTTGGCAACAAACACTCTAAGTGGGTCTGGCGTGCCACGAAAGATGCGCATGCTGAAAAGCACCTCATACCCACTGTGAAGTATGGGGGTGGGTCAGTGATGCTGTGGGGCTGTTTCGCTTCCAAAGGCCCTGGGAAGCTTGTTAGGGTGCATGGCATCATGAATGCTTTGAAATACCAGGACATTTTAAATCAATATCTGTTGCCCTCTGCCAAAAAGCTGAAGATGGGTCGTCACTGGGTCTTTCAGCAAGACAATGACCCTAAACATATGGCCAAATCTACACAGAAATGGTTAACCAGACACAAAATCAAGCTCCTCCCATGGCCATCTCAGTCCCCAGACCTTAACCCCATTGAGAACCTGTGGGGTGAGCTGAAGAGGAGAGTACAGAGGAGAGGACCCAGGTCTCTGGATGATTTAGAGAGATTCTGCAAAGAGGAATGGCTGAAGATCCCTCTTTCTGTCTTTTCCCATCTTGTGAAACATTATAGGAGAAGATTAGGTGCTGTTTTGTTGGCAAAAGGGGGTTGTACAAAATATTAACAACAGGGGTGCTAATAATTGTGACACACATTATTTGATGTCAAATAATTATTTCTTTATGTGGGATTTTTTCCCCACTGAATAAATGCACTTGTATTGAAGGTTGGATTTTTCGCTTTTTTCCATTAAGGTCCCATATTATTTAGAGAAAAATAATAATAATTGGAAGCTAAAAAACACATCTCAACCAGGGGTGCCAATAATAATGGAGGGCACTGTATGTGATTTTTGTATTGGATCGATATCGGCATATATCCAAATTTAGATATCGGGATCGGATCAGAAGCGAAAAAATGTGTATCGGTGCATCACTAATTAGAAGTAGAGACCGACCGATCGATCGGCCGGCCGATTTAATCGGCCAATTTTTGCTATTTTTTAATTAATCGGCATCGGCCGATTTTCTCATTTGGTTGCGCCGATTTTAAGGTCGAGGTGACGTGCTTAAAATTAATGAAAAACGAACGAAATAACAGTCGAGTGGCTCCCCCAGCTGTGATCCTGTCCCCATAGTTCACTTCAGGGAGCCGTTCAAAAGAACCGGCTCGTTCGTGAACGTCACACCTCTCTATCAGGCACACCTCTCTATCAGGCACATCAGCGGGCAGCTACTTGGAGCCCCAATGCTGGTGGTAACCAGTGTGAAGTTTAGCTCTAAAAATACAATAGTAAGTTAAAATCTAAGCGAAATTTTAACAAAAAAGGATGCAAATCTGACATGTGATTGACTTTCACCCCATGTCTATTTGTTTTCAACGGCAACAGAGTTGAAATCAAAGTTGCTAGTGGTATGTGACCACGAGTGCCTTTTACTGACCTAAGGACTATCCCTGAAATTGAGACGCATGGATTTTATCTATTAAATCGCCATTGCAACATTCTGGAGTTGTTGGGAGTCTTTTGAAAATATACTTGAATCTGTGATTATGTCAAACCCAATATTGTAAGTTGTTATAGTTCGAATTAAGAGGGAAAACTAACTTAAAAGTCTGGCTAAAGATACTGTAAAATCGCTCAGCTAACATGCTAACGTTGTTAGCGAAATCACAAACGTAATCATTTTAAACTGTGAACTGTAAACTTTGTTCACTAACACCCTGTCAGATATCAAGACTGATCTTAGCTGAACTGAGCATGGTAATATGTGACCATGAAGAGTGGCACAATCTGTTCAATTTAAGGTGAATCTTTGTTTTATTAGCACTATTTTAGCACTTCGTTTGTTGTTGTTATAGATACCCATTCATTCTTAATGGCTGAATCGGTTAGCTTGTTAGCTCACCGTACAGACACTGTAAATTCTTTTATTGAGTTCAGAATCGGACTTTGTTGACAATAATAACAACTATAGACATCAGCACACTACCAGAAATGTAGTATTATTTTATTTTGAAGCTTAATGTTAAAATAAAATGCTTGTGCTTGACGCTGGCTGACACACCCCTTTGTAGACTCTGGAGATGGTTCAAATCACGTTTGGTGCTCCCATAACAACATTACGTTGGCAATAAAATACATATGTTATGGATAAATAAATGAAAAAGAATATTGTTTATATACCGGTATATTTTTAGCATGACAATTAAGGGTAATATGATAGGATATCGGCCCCAAAACAGTTACATTTGTTTCAGACGTGTAAAAGTTTTTATCTTTTACTTGACATGTTTCGACAGTCACACTTCCACAACATCAGTTTGGTTGGTAGAAAAGACCAATCCACTAGCCACTTTGACTCATTAGTGAGTGTGTGTTTGGCTAGTAAGATTAACATCCACAAGCCAGTTG
>NC_085867.1:45700614-45713114 GCF_034702125.1 Engraulis encrasicolus
AATGGTGGGTTTTTGGTCAAGACCTGTCACACTGTAAGCTAAGGCTGTAACGATATTGCATCGAACCGAGGGATCGCGGTACGCAGACCCACGAACCCCTATCGCGAAGCTTCCTCACAGAATCGCGATGTGCCCTTTTAAAGTTGTTACCCCTCAGTGTAGAACACAACAGGCAACATACAGGCAAGAGTTTGCATATGCGCTTAAAAAGACCAGTAGAAAAAGGGCGCACACGTTTGAGTAACAGTTCCATTCACCCCTTTCTCATATAAAATGCTCCTTCCAACCAGCACGTTGTTGTTATCCATTGCCTGAGCAACCTCCGTGAGACGACAAATTTTGGCAAACATCGGAAGGTGAAGGACAAATGAACAATAGACCAAGAAGGCTTTTATAAACGTGTCAAGATTTTTTTTACTCATGCTTGCGCGATGTATTGCGAGTGGAGTTTGACGTTGGAGCGGAGAGAGAGAGAGCGCGAGAAAGAGAGCGCACGAGATGCTCCGCCTGCCTATAAACCAGCCTGGAATCGCTTGTAGGGAGGTGCCCGAAGTCGGACGAACGTTGAGGTCGATAGGCAGGATATTAGGCAGCATTATTTCTTCCCACCTTAATGTTAGTCTATATTGTAAAATTACCGCCTACATAAGCAGAAAGCATGCTCCATTTCAGCCTCTGTATTCATTCTCGCTCATGACAAAATGTCAAACCACACAACAAATCGAAAAACGTGCGCGTTACGTAGCAGTGAGAACTAACTGAGGTTCATTTCAACTTTTGATTGTAGGCTACAGGCAGGCGCTGCACGATCAAAAAAAAGCTACGGAAATATTTAACTTAATCAAAATTTAAATCAAAATTAAATGTTGCATTTCTGTAAGTAGCCTAACTTAATACTAGGCCTGTCACGATAACAATTTTTGCCAGACGATAACGATAACAAGAAATTATCGCGATAATCGATAATATTGTCTCTCTCGCCATTTTCAAACAATATAATGTGCAATAAAAAACACTGCTATGCAAGGTGCGGCCTCCTTCTTGAAACATTGAATGTAACATTTGGGCCAGCAGACTCAGAGGTTTAAATAATTAAGATTGACGCCTGCTCCAAGAAGAAATGTGTCAAACAATATAATGACACAAAAATGCCATAAAACAGTGACTACACCCCTTCACATTTTTAAAGCATCACGGCAGGGGATATATGTTTTTAAATACATCCTCATGGAGCACAATAGGCTCTAAATAGGCTTTTTTGTATTTATTATGAAGGTAAGTTATATAGTCTTTCTTTAACATTTTCTGTTATTTATCTTTCTCAAGCACACTGAATGGCTTATAGGCATATCCATGGTGTGATGTAAAATAACCTACTGGTGGGGTAGGCCTATTGTTAGGCCTAATTCACAAATTATTACTTAGACAGCTTATTTCAAACAAATGCACGTTGTTACTAGCTAATTGTCAGTCAAAACCCAAATCAGCCCTGTTAAAGGCATTTCAACATCAGCAAAAAGCAAAAGAGCATGAACAGATGCACAAGTTTCAGCTCTCTCTCTCTCTCTCTCTCTCTCTCTCTCTCTCTCTCTCTCTCTCTCTCTCTCTCTCTCTCCCCGATACCCTCGACCGGAACAAGTTGCAATTCTGCGCACTTTAAAGTCCTTTATGAACGCCCATACATTGATTCTTATGAGTTATGAGTCGCAATGCCTCTGTTTCCCTTGTAGCGCGCTCAACCGTTCACATTCTCCTGGTGTGACAGATTTAAATCCACAAATCTTATCTTCATGATTTGCTTGCGGACTGCCTACTCATATTGTTAGGTCTAAATAAACAAGAAATATAGCGAAAATCACAAAAAGAACAGACAACGAACGTCGGGGTAGGAGGCGCATTGAAATAATAGTGGAAACTCAGCGAGGTTTAAAATAACAGCCTCAGAGCAAGTTTGTCGCGACGGCACCACTATTTCATGTTTGCACAAACACGTCTTCGTCGTGGATATTGGGTTGCTGCGCATGTTTCAGAATGAACATTTGCCTCCGTGTTGGAGCTGTTCATTCCCCTCTCTGAGGAACGTTGCAGATGCGCTGACTGAGACTGGAAGAATATTGCGCTCCTAGTCTATCGCTGATTCTTTGTCGAGGCTTGTAAGCGACGCGCGGGAACACCAGCGTTCTATTTCAAAGACGCAAGTAGCCAGATCAATGCACTTTTTTTCCAACCAGAACTGCACTGAAACTTAAAATTACACCAACATTTAAGCGTCATTGCGCTGCGTTGGCCTATAACGCGTCATCAGTAGTCTTATGGCTACGGTAGAGAAAGGGAGAGAGGGAAAACAAAACATCACGCAAATAACTTATCGTTACTTATCGGGGCCAGAAAAGTGATCGTTCTTGTAAAAAGTTATCGTCCGATTTATTGACTTATCGTATATCGTGACAGGCTTACTTAATACAACATGTTTCCTGACGATATGTGGCCAGTGTTGTTTTAATGATATTAATTGGATAGGCCTAATGTTTGATAAAGTAAGACAGCTGCCAATGACCATACACCCTGACCACCTCGCCTCTCTCTCTCTCTCTCTCTCTCTCTCTCTCTCTCTCTCTCTCTCTCTCTCTCTCTCTCAACATATGATCTTAGCCTATTTATAAGCCTTTATCATTGGTGAACTATATCCCTTATTTCTCTGTGTTGTGTTTTGATGTCAACACCTGGGAACAGGTTGCAGTGGTAGCCTATATCGGCAACATCATTCAGCCTTGTAAAACTACAAAATTAATGCAGGCAGGTAAATGCAAAAAATATATTAATTACAAAGTATATATATTATTTATTTTCTTATTATTATTATTATTATTTTTCTTTTTTTTTTGTGTGAAATCGTGGGGCATATCGAACCGTGGGTCATATATCGTGATACAAACCGAATCGTGGGTTGGGTGTATCGTTACAGCCTTACTGTAAGCACTACAGAAAGGAAAACATTGCAAAACATGACAAGGAATACACCCACCATTTAAGCTGGTGAAATCATGTCCAAGATAGGAATTAACACTGTTTTTTATATAAAATCATCTCATCGGTTAATGTATTTAACTGTTAAGTGTTGTCTTTTGTTTTGTTTTTAGTCTTCCTCGACATTTGCTGCCATTTATTGTCCCCGTCCCAACTCTTTTGAGACATGTTGGATTTCTCAAATTAGAAATGAGTACATATGTCCCCCAAAACAATATTTTTTCTCGGTTTTAACACTTAATATGTTGTCTTTTCACTATTCTCCATCTAATGAATAGATTGAGTGTTTTGAAAATGATAGCATTTTGATTTTATTCACTGTTTACCAAACGTCCCAACTTCATCGGAGTTGGGGTTAGTATAACCAGTAAGAAACAATTTTATACACCAAACATAAGTTTTTGCTTTTACCCAACTGTTAAGAAAATTCCATGATATTCCATGACTGTGAATGCAAAATGATGAAATTCCATGACTTTCCATGACTGGAAAAGCTTTTATGAAATTCCATGATATTCCAGAAATTCCATGACCCGTGGGAACCCTGTTTTTTGCAACTGTCTGCCCCATGAACCAGGAAGTAGAGGGCGTGTCTTAGGTGCCCCACCGTATATCGTTGTAACAAGTAACAAGCATCATCCGAGCAACTGCAGGAACCGCAGATGATGTAATGTTTATGCCATGGTGATGTCATGATGATGTCATCATGGTGATGGTGACGGGCTGTATGGAGCACCAATGACATCATCAACAGGAGACGACTGGCTGTGTGGTGCCAGGAAGCGAGTTTGCGAAACACAGGACGATATTGCGCCCAACCGCGTTTGGCGTCTCCGATTGGCTACAACGGCTCCCTTGTTCCTCCCCTCTGATGGCTTTCGGTTGACAGCAAGAATGTCAACTCTCGCTCAAAGCAGGCTTGCAGAACATTCGTGTAGCCTACAAATTTGGCCGATCTCTTGAAACAGACACTAAAAGTAGGGTAACAAACAAAAAGTAGGCTACCCAAACCATTTACGATGCAGTAGGCCTACACAAATGCCGTGTTGTATTTCATTTTAGCGAGGTTTGGCATATCTCTTGAAACAGATGTGCCAAGTCAAAACGTAGCCATAGCCTACCCAACGATACAGTGAGCTCCAGTATTTGATTTCATTTTTATTTACATAGCCTAATAAATGAAAGCGTCAGCTAAATGCAATGTCGTTAGCCTACCCAACGATGCAGTGAGCTCCAGTATTTGATTTCATTTTTATTTACATAGCCTAATAAATGAAAGCGTCAGCTAAATGCAATGTCGTTAGCCTACCCAACGATGCAGTGAGCTCCAGTATTTGATTTCATGTTTATTTACATAGCCTAATAAATGAAAGCGTCAGCTAAATGCAATGTAGCCTAATCCTAACTGCATAAACTCCTGTGTTTATACAAATGCCGTATCTATTGGATTGGATCAAATCTAAGCATGCAAATGTAAAATCAAGCAGCACAGCAAAACAAACCATGATAAACAATGCAACATGATGCACAGCAACATGAGCCAGTGTGACAGCAAACCACACCAAAAATGAATAAGTATGCAAAACAACGAAAATGTAAAATCACAAAATGCAGTCAGTTTAAAAACATGCAAACCAACGAAAATGTAAAATCAAAAAATGTGGTCAGTTTAAAAACATGCAAACCAACGAAAATGTAAAATCACAAAATGTGGTCAGTTTAAAAACATGCAAACCAAGGAAAATGTAAAATCACAAAATGTAGTTTGTTTAAATCCAATCCAATATGCCTTGTCTTTCATCATTGTGTTGATTTGCCACTGTAGCAGTTTCACTCCTTGAAATCTGATGTATACCTTGTTCCAAATAGCCTACTATTTAATACATTTTCTACAATCCAATATGCCTTGTCTGTCACCATGACACCACCTATTTTTTGTCAGGTCACAGGCAAAGTTGGTTAAAACTGAGGTACTTAGACAACAGAAAACTTTCACCGCAATTTCAGTGTTTCAAAACAGACCTTATCAAAGTATCCATGTGTTAATGTTAGATCTACAGAAGTAGGGATGAATTGATATACAGAATGCAGTTCCTAATATGACCACCAGATGGATTTACCGTCATAATAAATGGAAAGTAAATCCTACATTTGCTACCACATGTGCCATGGACTCGGTGGACAACTTACAAGATCACCTCGAGGTTTGGCTAATGTGAATAAAATGAAATGGTAAGAAACGTCATTTGTAGGCCTATTGCATCACTGTCTAGGCCTGCCTTTGTTTATGCTTTTAGTGTCATCTGTTTCAAGAGATGAGCCAAACCATAATAAAATGACATGATACGGCATTTGTATAAAACACAGATTAAATTATTTGTACACGAATGTTCTGCAAGCCTGCTTTGAGCGAGAATTACAGTATTTGTCAATTGGTTTTGTACATTTCTCGAATCTCTCTCGCAATTTGCAAAACATAGGGCCTAATATTCATTCTCAAAACAGCTTTAACAAATGGCAAAACATCGTGGATAACCTGCAAAACCGAGTCTCTTGCTCAAAACCCTTATTTGTCTTTCAAAATCAAGTTTTTTGTGTCAATGAACGTATCAGCGCCAGCAGAATGGTTAGTCATTGTGTCATAGTGTATATTGTACATTTGAATAGTACACTCTTGAGGATCTTTTCTGAAGCGAAATGTTGTTTAGATTGGATGGGAAATGTTGTAAATTCAGTTTTATATTACATTGATCAGATAAGATTGAGATAGTTTCATGCATTCAGTGACAAAGCTTTTTGAATGATATGACCAAAGCATTTGATAATGTACGAAATCACTGAGAATTGTACATAGCCATGGCATGGTGGACGAGAGCATTTGCTATATGCCGAAAGCAGTGAAAAACTGATTTGACCATGTGCACAGGTAACACCAGGAAGTCACAATTGAACAAAGACTTTTGAGAATTATCATTCTGTTGTGAGAAATGTAAACTAACATTCTTGCTGTCAACCGAAAGCCTTCAGAGGGGAGGAACAAGGGAGCCGTTGTAGCCAATCGGAGACGCCAAACGCGGTTGGGCGCAATATCGTCCTATGTTTCGCAAACTCGCTGCCAGGAAGCAACAGTGACATCATCAACAGGAGACGAGTGATGTGATACTGTGAGGGTGACTGAGGTGTGTGTGCACAGACATCATATATGAAGACTAGATGCGTCGTCCGCGTTCCCGTCATCCAAGACGAACGTCCGCACATGGCGGCCATGTTAAAGCAGCCTTCTGGCTCAACCAGTTGCAGTGAGTTTTGGGTGTTGTATACTCTTCAGATGGCCATAATTCCCTCAAATTTATATTGATTTTCGAAAGGGTTGTTTTTTTATACAGTATAAAAAATTCCAAACGAAAGTATATGTTGATACTGCATAGTGATGAATATTCACAATATTATTATATTATATTACATTATATTATTATGTGCATAGGTCTAAAATCATGTATAATATAGTTCAGTAGGCTTATTCATGTAATTAAATAGACCCCATAAACAAATGCACAACGTAATCTTTTATATTTTCAGTAAAATAACAAATAAACGTTCACTTGTAGTATATGCTTTGGTTTCGACAGCTCCACCTTGTGTTCAAAATGAGTCGTGACGCTAAAGCCATCCAGATAGAATGAACTTGTTGCGCTGTACATCTCTCCAGTACGTCATCTCTGTCGTCTTTAATTTGGTGCAATGAATATATCCATGCTGTCAACGTAATGCACAGCAATGGTTAAACTGTGTATTAATTGCTGTAGGCAGTGATGGGCAGTAGCTTCACTAGGCCTAGTTGTAGTGAAGCTACTAGTTTAACTACATTCCCCAGTAGCTTGGTCGTAGTGTCACTACTTTATGTATCGAGTAACTTCCCTGTAGTTAAGCTATTTTTTGTCACAAGTAGTGACGTAGCTTCCACAAAAGCTATTTTGTCCCGCAATGTTGCTCAAAGAAAAAATGTTGACTCTCTTTCCTGAGATAGGCAGTGACACAGGGGTTCCATGACCCACCTGCATGAAATGAAGTCAGAGGTGGGATATAGTCCCATATATAGCCCCCCATATATAGGCTAGCAAACCGACTGTTTTTTCCTTGTTACGTTCTATATTATGAAAGTGAACGAGTTAATGTTACGTGCGCGCATCGTAACGCAAGCTCATGTAAGGTGTATGACGTAAAAATGTTAGTGAATGGGAGGGATGTGTGCACGCCAGGGAGTGCCCCACACTGTCCCTCAGAAACATAACCATGTCCCCCCTTGGACTTATTGGGGTCACCCTAGGCCTGTGGGCCTATAATGATATTTAAAGCACACTGAATGTATAATAAATATCAATAAAGTATAATGAGATCAATAAAGTTTGGTTTAATGAAGGTAGGCCTATCTGTTATTTTAAATCAAGCTGACATTATGTCGGGACAATGTAGCTTCTGGTGTAGTGAACTACATTTCCGCACATTTTTGTAGCTTAGCTCACTACATTTCTGATGGTGGTAGCTTTAGTGTAGTGAAGCTTAATTTATGGTTGAGTAGCTGATAGCTTAGCTCACTACATTTTACAAGTAGCTTGCCCAACACTGGCTGTAGGTCTATCTAAATGTTTGGACAACAGGCTAAGAGGGATGCATCTCTTGGGCGTTTTACCCCAGTCTATAGGCCTACTTAAGTTTTAAGGAGCCCTACCATTTATATACACGTGTCAATATTTCAGCGAAGCAACAGTATACATTTTTAAGTATCTCGACGTTTCAATTCTTCAGTTTACTTCAGGTGTAACGGGGGTCTGTGGAGAGTTTAGGCTGCGCTAATATGGCCGACCTGTGCGGACGTGCTTGAAATACGCGATGACGTATCTAGTCTTCATATATGATGTCTGTGTGTGTGTGTGTGCGTGTGTGCATGTGTGTGTGTGTGTGTGTGCGCGTGCGCGCGTGTGTGTGTGTGTGTGTGTGTGTGTGGTGCTAGCCTATGATGTCACCCATCTTCTACAGCGGTCAGGTGAGGTAGCTGAGCTGTGAGGGTGACTGAGGTGTGTGTGCGTGCGTGTGTGCGTGTGTGTGTGCGTGCGTGCGTGCGTGCGTGTGTGCGTGTGTGTGTGCGTGCGTTGCTATGATGTCTGCCATCTTCTACAGCGCTCCCTGCACTCCCTGTATCTGAGGGCATCTGCTGACTCTGACATCAGCAGAGAGGAGAGGAGAAGAAAACAGAGGAGAGGAGAGGAGAGGAGAGAGGGATGATAAGAGGACAACGGAGAGGAGAGATGGAGAGGAGATAGGGAAGAGGAGAGAAGAGGAGAGAGGGAAGAGGAGAGAGGGAAGAGGAGAGAGGGAAGAGGAGAGGAGAGGAGAGGAGAGAGGGAAGAGGAGAGAGGGAAGAGGAGAGAGGGAAGAGGAGAGGAGAGGAGAAGAGAGAGGGATGATGAGAGGGAAATAGAGGAGAGAGGGATGAAAAGAGGATAGTGGAGAAGAGAAGAGAAAGAGGAGAGGAGAGAAGAGGAGAGGAGAGGAGAGAGGGATGAGGAGAGAGGGATGAGGAGAGGAGAATGGAGAGCAGAGAGGGAAGATGAGGAGAGGAGAGAGGGACGAGGAGAGGAGGAGGATGGAGGGAAGAAAAGAGGAGAGAGGGACGAGGAGAGGAGGAGGATGGAGGGAAGAAAAGAGGAGAGAGGGACGAGGAGGAGAGGAGGATGTAGGAGGACGGAGAGGAGAGAGGGATGATGAGAGGAGAGGTGAGGAGAACGAGGAGAGGAGGGGAGAGGAGAGGAGAGGAGAACGAGGAGAGGAGAGGAGAGGAGAGGAGAAAAGAGGAGAAGAGAGCAGAAAGAGGAGAGGAGAGAGGGATGAGGAGAGTAGAAAAAGGAGAGGAGAGGAGAGAGGGATGAGGAGAGGCTTAACACTCCTTTATTGTGAACCATCATCATCGATTAAAAGTGAACTTTACATAACATGTAGGTTGTGTTAACACAAGAAGGGATTAACTCACTCCTTCACAAAAAAGGGATGAGGAGAGGAGAAGGGAGAAGAGGAGAGGAGAAATGGGGTATGAGGAGAGGAGAGGAGACGAGAAGAGAGGAGAGGAGAGGAGAGTTGAGGGAATAGAGGAGAAGAGAAGAGAGGAGAGGAGAGGAGAGGAGAGGAGAGGAGAGGAGAGGAGAGTTGAGGGAATAGAGGAGAAGAGAAGAGGACAGGAAAATAAGAGGAGAAGAGAGGAGAGGGGAAGAGGAGAGGAGAATAAGAGGAGAGCGTAGAGGACGGGAATAGATTGCAGGGAGAGAGAGCTGAAGGGTGCAAGAGAATGAGGGAGGGGAAATGAGAGAGATAAAGAGAGAAGAGGAGAAGAGAAAGAGAGATAAAAGGAGAAGAGAAGAGAAGTAAGAGAGAGAGGGTGATGAAGAAAGAAAAACGAGAGAGAGGGTGATGTCCCCACAGTGTGTGTGTGTGTGTGTGTGTGTGTGTGTGTGTGTGTGTGTGTGTGTGTGTGTGTGTGTGTGTGTGTGTGTGTGTGTGTGTTGTCCCCTTCTTCAGTGTTAGCAGGTGCAGTTCTATAATGGAGGCTCTCATCACTACAGAAAGACACGTTGTCCTCCCCACTCTGACCACACACACACACACACACACACACACACACACACACACACACACACACACACTGCCCAACACACACACACACACACACACACACACACACTGCCCAACACACACACACACACACACACACACACACACACACACACACACACACACACACACACACACACACACACACACACACACACACACACACACACACACACAGAGTGAGAGGGCCAGAAAAAGACCAGTTGTCCTCCTCACTCTGCCCTCGACCATCCTCTGGCCCTCTGCCCAACACACACACACACACACACACACACACACACACACACACACACACACACACACACACACACACACACACACACACATACACACACAGTAGAGAGAGGGAGAGAGATAAAGAGAAAGAGAGAGAAAGCGAGAGAGACAGCAAGCAGAGAGAGAGAGAGAAAGGGAGAGAAAGACAGAAACAGAGAGAGAGAAAAGGAGAGAGAGAGAAAAAGAAAGAAGGAGAGAGACAGTAAGCAATAGAGATGGAGAGAGAGCGTGCGCTAAAGAGAGAGGGAGGGAGAGAGAGACAGTAAGAAAGGGAGAGAGAGAGCGGGGCAGAGAAAGACAGAGGGAGAGAGAGAGAGACAGAGAGAAAGTGAAAGAGAGAGAGCGAGAGAGAGAAAGAAAGAGGGAGAGAGAGAGAGAAAGGGAGAGAGAAAGAGTGCCCATGCGAGAGAGGGAGAAAGGGAGAGAGAGAGAGAGAGAGAGAGAGAGATGTCCTGTCCTGTCTCCCGTATTCCTGACATCACTCCCACCTCTCTGCTGGCTGTGCTAACAGTTTGGGCTGCGTGCGTGCGCGTGGGTATGTGCGTGTGTGTGAGTGCGTTACAGTATGCGACCTTGCCTCCTCCACTTGTGCTTGTTTCCTTGCACCAGGAAGTAATACGTCATAATGACATCACTGACAACAGCATTATATTTCAATATCTTGCAAAAGCTCAATTGTAAAGTTGTGGCTAGGCTGACAGCTGGGAAACTTTAGCGTTTTCTCCACAGAGGGTGGACCAGGAGGCGGGGCAAGGCCACAAGCACAAGTGGAGGAGGCAAGGTCGCATATTGGAACGCACCCTGTGTGTTTGTGCTAACAGTCTGTGCTCGTGTCACGCCGGCTAGCTGCCTTTGCCGAAACAAGCTGTGGGTGTGAGAGAGGGTGTGTGTGTGTGTGTGTGTGTGTGTGTGTGTGTGTGTGTGTGTGTGTGTGTGTGTGTGTGTGTGTGTGTGTGTGTGTGTGTGTGTGTGTGTGTGCTAAAAGTTTGGGCTGCGTGTCACGATGGCTAGCTGCCTGGCTAGAGATCACTGCAACTCCCTTTGCTGAAACAAGAAGTGTGTGTGTGTGTGTGTGTGTGTGTGTGTGTGTGTGTGTGTGTGTGTGTGTGCGCGTGTGTGTGTGTGTGTGTCCTAAAAACAGCTATACTCTCTCACCTCCTCCCAGTATGTGAGAGAGCCCTCAGGCGTGGGCAGTGGATATCATCTACCCTGAACCATACTGCTACACCAAACAAGAAGGTAGTAAACACGCTGTAACTACGCTGTGACTATGGAAACTATGGAAACAGGCTTTCTGGCCAGCCAACTGTGTTGTAGCTGTAGGGAAAGTGATGGTATCACTTCCATGTAATAACAACATTACAAGTCTTTTCAACTCAGAAATGTATATTAAGTTACAGTCTGGTCCTGGGACCGCAGTAACCTCCTTTACCAATTAGAACAAATACATGTGACTTGACTTGACTTGACTATTCAATTCAGTTTCTAACATTTCAACACTTCAAGTCATAATGAATGTGAAACTTCATAATATTAAAGTCATGCTGGGGGGTGGGGGGGTTTGGGTAAGACGGCCTCAAAGTCCCTAAACGGCCTTCGAGACATAGGTTCCCGACCATAGGTGCATAATGACAATAAAGCCTTTTCTAGCCTACTCTATTGTATTGTATTCCGAGCGGTCACATTGCAATACGCTACCAATATGGTTCGGATTAAAATAGTGGGCTACTATGGCATAAAAAAAGAACAGAACAGAAAAATATTTTATTGACAAGAAAAGAATGCTTTGCTCCATTCCATTCTGAACCATAGTAGCCCACCGACTTTGCTTGTGCCCGCTTCTTAAACACATAGGACATAACAAATACTACCACCCTGCTCTTCCATCATTTCAGCATCTATTGCTTGTACTTTTTTATGCTGGATTGTTTTTAATGGCACCTTTCCTATTTATTGCAACTATGTTCTACCGCAGCCCCTTCCTTGACTAAGTCTTATCTCTGGTTCTACTCTATTTGCAACTCTGTTTCACTGGAACTACACTACAGGGCACTGCCACGATGAAACACTGCTAGGCTAAGCCTACTGCAGAACACACTAATGGGCAACCAGCTGTTATTGTTTACAACTGACCATTTTCATAACCTGATTAGTCCGTGTCACCCAACATTCATTGTCAACAGTGGGAAAAAAAACGAAATATCTTGTAGACTACACAGCTATGGCGGGCTTTGGTTTGGACAGGACTTGCCGACATCCTCTCCTCTCTGCACTCTGACAGACTGTCACGCTGACCAGCAACAACAACGCGTGCTTTTGGTGACAGCTCCAGTGCGAGGTGCCTGTTATCCGCCATAGATACACGCATGCAGTGTGCCGGAGAACCCAACATAAGCACAATACTGAATGTAAACAGATACAGTAGGACTTCTACATAAACGGCAGGGCTTTTCACCATCAAGTCTCTGTTCACTCCACAGCCTACACACTAGGCTACTCACTCGCTTCGTGGTTAAAATGTTACAATTACGTCA
>NC_085867.1:45715614-45725614 GCF_034702125.1 Engraulis encrasicolus
AATAAATAAATGTGGCATCATAGCCTTTGTAATGTCGTCTACCTCAACTGCCTCATCAGTAGCCCAAAATGTCAAATGTCTGGAAGTTAGTGTGCAAAAGTATGAGCTCAGTCCAATATTGGGGTAATGTCGCAGATGATGAGGGCACAACATCTCATCTTATCGAATTGAGCCTGTTTAATTGCAAACATGGCTTTTCACCAGGAGAGGGCCCTGTTACTGAAGCTTCAAGTACTAACCCAATTTTTGAAGCAATGTGCCTAAATGGTTCAGAGCTTCAACAAAGCTTCATTGGCCCATCACTAATTACCAGTGTTGGCAGATTGGGCTCTTTCCCGCCCAATTGGGCTGCTTAGGATGGCCATGTGCGGGTAAAAATGGCATTTAGCAGAAAAACCCGCCCAATTTTTGCCATAGAAATCAATAGAATTGGGAGTGATTTTGTGCTTCTAGGCGGGATTTTAGGATTTTTTGGGCTGAATGCGCTACTAGTGACACAACACTTTCAGAAATTGGATGATTATCAGGCTAACTGTTTGCATCCATCAGTTCTGTAATAACCCAGACTGGGCCTGCTATGGTGCTACACAAAACCACATGAACTATAGGCCTAGTCAGTCAGGCCAAGATGGCCTATCTCTGATAGTTCAAATGGTCCCAGGATTTTGGAGCCAATTAAATACAAACATTTTGGTCAGTATTGGCGGAATGAAGGTTGCTTCCCCCAGCAGTTTTAGGCGGTGAGTTTAAGGCTAATATGGCTATCATTGGCCCAGCTGCGAGCTACGACAGAGGAGAGAGGGCTGTGATTGGCTAAGCCAGAGGAGAGAGGGAGGGGTCTGACTGGGTTTAGCTACAACTAGCCAGTAGTAGCCTATAAAGAGGCACTCCGGAGATGAAGGAGGCACATAAATAAGTCAGCAGCACAAGTTGCAGAAGTCAGCAGCTGAGGTTCTATACCTATAATAGGAGCTGTGTGTGGATGTGATGTGTGTGTGTGTGTGGGTCAGTGACATTTCAGCAGTAGCACAGTCAGGGCGGTGCAACGATAGCCAGTGCCACTGTATAGTATCTATACTACTGTATAGATTTTTGTTTCTTTTTAGTGGACTAATCTAATCTAAGAAGCATATTCATTGCAACATATCAACCACCAATTACTAATTAGTTCATGGGCATTAAATGCCGTTACTCCACCTCATCTGAGCCCCCCAAAAAGTCTTTCACCCATGTGTGTGTGTGTGTGTGTGTGTGTGTGTGTGTGTGTGTGTGTGTGTGTGTGTGTGTGTGTGTGTGTGTGTGTGTGTGTGTGTGTGTGTGTGTGTGTGTGTGTGTGTGTGTATCACACAGATGTCAGGCCTTGGTGACACAGGGGCAGAGGCCATCCCAGCGATGGTGTGTGTGGTGGGCACAATAGGGCACAATGGGGCCGGAGTGAAAAGGCCGTGGAGAAATAAAGGGTGGGAGGGGGGGCATGGGGGGGGGGGTACCTCAACTGCCCTGCTGCTACTGCTGAATGGGCGCGTTGGCCTGTTGGAGGGAAGAGAAGAGAAGAGAAGAGAAATTAATATGTTACACAGAGAGGAGGGGGGGGGAGTATTCTATGTGACTTTTGGCTGTTGAAGTGAAGAGAACACACAACACATAAATTAATATGTTACACTGAGGGGGGATGGGGGGGGGCGGGGTGAAGAGTATTCTAATGTGACTTTTGGCTGTTGGAGCAACCACACACAGGCCTAAATTCACATGTGGAGGGAGAGAGAGAGAATGGTTCCCAACCTTTTTTTGGCATGGGACCACATTTTGACATCCCAATATTCTGTGGATCCCATACAGTATTTTTTGTTTAAAAAACCTTACTGAGCTACAGGTTGTAGGATATTAAACCTATAGATCAGGGGTTCCCAACCTTTTTCAACTTGGGGCCCTATTAAGAATAAAACTCAAATAAATCAACAACAACACACACCAAAATATGATTATTATTTTTGGAAAATGATTTCAAGGCCCAACTGGAATACCTTCAGGGCCCACCAGTGGGCCCCGGCCCATAGGTTGGGAATCACTGCTATAGATATTTATGGCAGTCTAAGGTTGTAAATGGTGTTTCAAACGGAATATTGAATAGTTATGTTATGTGTATCAGCATTCTTTTTACATTTCAGGTGACCCCATTTGAATTCCAGGACACTCCACATGGGGTCCCGACCACAGTGTTGGAAAACAATGATGTAGAGAGAAGGTGAGAGGGAAGAGTAGAGAAAGAGTAAGAGAAGAGAGGGACTAGAAAGAAGGAGAGAGGGGGGGGGTAGAGAGAGGGGGGGAGAGGAGGAGGAGAAAGAAGGAGAGAGCAAGAGAGGGACTAGAAAGAGGGAGAGAAAGACTAAAACAGGGCTATTCAAATGGCGGCCCTGGGGCGAGATGCGGCCCTTGGATGGAAAAGTTCTGGCCCCCCACAAGCCCCTTGAAATACAGAATCGTTTTTCGGAATTTAGAGATAAAAGTACGGGTTCCGTATTGAGCTGAAACGGACGTTAAAATGCAGGAAACTACATCTAAGAAATAAAAAAACGTTCTGGGGGAGGACCCCCAGGCCCCCACCTCAATGAAGCGTTCCGTATTTTTTTCAATGACAGTCGGCAACCATAATACATGCGTATAGTTCGGCCCCTTTGCTGAGAGGAATTTGAAAAACTGGCCCTCGTTGACATTTACTTGAATACCCCTGGACTAAAAGAAGGAGAGAGCAAGAGAGGGACTAGGAAGAGGGATCTAGAGGAGAGTAGCTGTGTTAGCTATGTTAGCTAAGCAATGTGACTTTTCCTCTCAGGTGATCTTTCCACGTAGCCGGATATTTTTGAAAAAGCATTGGGGTTTGGCCTTCCCTTTCCACGTAAACAGAGTTTTAAAATCCACCTATCACACGTGGAAAGAGCACCTCAGTGTCCGCATGTTATTTTGTCATACAGACACCCAGCTTCTCTCTTTCGCTTTCTCTCTCTCTCTCTCTCTCTTTCTCTAGCATTGTAAATCCATCTCTCTCTCTCTCTCTCTCTCTCTCTCTCTCTCTCTCTCTCTCTCTCTCTCTCTCTCCTCAGTGTCCCCTGGGTGCTCTTTGTACAGTGTGACGGTGTGACAGTTGTGTCGCGTCTTTCCCCAAGGGGGGTGAAGAGAGTAACAGTTTGTGTGTGTGTGTGTGTGTGTGTGTGTGTGTGTGTGTGTGTGTGTGTGTGTGTGTGTGTGTATGAAACGGCGGATGGTGTGAGGTCTGCATGAGGTATAGAATTGGGGGGGGGGGGGGGGGGGGGGGGGGTGGCGTGGGGTGAGGAGGTGGGGGGGTGGGGGTGTTTGTATATTTGGTGTTGGTGTTGAAGGGGCAAGGCTGGACCAGCCCCGGCATTTATTGGCATGAAATACGGAAAAAATATCAAACACACACGCAAACAAACAAAAAAACAACAGCACTGGCCCCTGTGGACTGTCGGCCCACCTGGAAAATGGGTGGGCGGGTGGGTGGCTGAAGGTGGGATGTTGGGGTAAGATGTGTGTGTGTGAGTGTGAATGTGTGTGTGTGTGTGTGTGTGAGCATGTGGTGAACTCTGGACAGGGTGTGTGTGTGTGTGGGGGGGCATCGGGTAAAATTTGAGGGTGTCAGGGGTGTGGGGGTGACATTGGGTCATTTCAGGGAGTGGGGGGTGGGGGGTTGGGTGGACATCCATCGAGGTCGGGGGGTGATGGCGTGGCTGTCCCTGGCGCCAGTGGCTGGGGAGATGTCAGAATGGTAATGGCAATCACACACACACACACACACACACACACACACACACACACACACACACACACACACACACACACACACGCACGCACGCACGCACGCGCACGCGCACACACACACGCACGTGCACGCGCGCACACACACACACACACACACACACCCATACACACACACAAACACACACACACACATAATGGTACCAGGAGCCTCTTGCACTGCCCAGCACCCAGCTGTGTGACACACACACACAGACACACACATACACACAAAAACACACACACACACAGATTGCCACGCATCTGTGTGAAGGAGGCGTCTCTATCCATCCAGTTCTTGCCCTCTCTCTCTCCCACCCTCTCTCTTTCTTTCTCTCCCGCTCCCTCTCTCTGTCTCTATCTCCCTCTCTCTCTCTCTCTCCCTCTCTGTCTCTCTCTCTGTCTCTCTTTCTCTCTGTCTCTCTCTCTGTCTCTCCCCCCCTCTATCTCTCTCCCTCTCTCTTTATCACCCTCACTCTCTCTCTTTCTCTCTCTCTCTCTCTCTCTCCCTCTCTCTCTCAGTCTTCTCTTTGTGCTCTCTGTCCGAGCATTTCCATCACACCCCCCCCCCCACACACACACCCCGTATCCTGATGGCCGTTCGCTTCCCCGATCGGCTTCCTCCATCTTGGGTCTCCGTCACAGTCACGTTGCCGTGACGTACGCCATATAACCTATACGCATGCTCACACACACACACACACACACACACACACACACACACACACACACACACACACACACACACACACACACACACACACACACACACACACAGCCATATCGCCTATACGCATGCTCACGCACACACACACACACACACAGCCATATCGCCTATACGCATGCTCACACACACACACACACACACACACACACACACACACGCACACACACGCACACACAGCCATATCGCCTATACGCATGCTCACACACACACACACACACACACACACACAGCCATGTAAACTATACGCATGCTCTAACACACACACACACACACACACACACACACACACACACACACACACACACACACACAGCCATATAGCCTATGCATGCTCACACACACACATGCACACACACACACACACACACAGCCATGTAACCTACTGTATACGCATTCTCACACACACACACACACACACACACACACACACACACACACACACACACACACACACACACACACACACACACACACACACACACACAGCCATATAGCCTATGCATGCTCACACACACACAGGATCACACACACACACACACAGCCATGTAACCTACTGTATACGCATTCTCACACACACACACACACACACACACACACACACACACACACACACACACACACACACACACACACACACACACACACACACACACACACACACACACGCACACACATATAACCTATACACATGCTCAGACAGACACACAGACAAAATGAATGTCCACTGCTGTAAACATATGACGTGCACGCGCACCTATACCGATGCTCACCACTGCACATACACACACACACACATATCATCAACATTGCAGATACACACATGCACATACAGCACAACATTCACACACACACACACATCCTATACGCATGGACACATGCAGACACATACATGCATGAACACACACAAGTACAGGGTTGAATAAAGGTGTATGACACGCAACGAACACACACACACACACACACACACACACACACACACACACACACACACACACACACACACACACACACACACACACACACACACACACACACACACAGATACAAACAGTCATGTACACATCATGTTATTGTTGACACATCAACACCTACCTCTTATTCACATACAGGGCCACTGAAAATTGGCTGGGCCCAGGACCAAGTCATCAGACAGGGCGTCCCACCCAATACATACAATAGCTACGTTAACATGAGAGATTTAATTCAGCATTAGCTCACTTTAATTCTGAATAAAGCTCAATTCCGCCATGAAAACGCCATGTAAACACTTCACAATTTGGAATTAAATGAAAGATCAAAGTAAACTCGACTGAACTATTTAATTCGGAATCATTAATTCTGAATTAAAAATGTTGTGTAAATCTACCTTATATGTCATGAGTTAAATTTTCTTAATAGGTTTTTAACATATAACTTTAATGTCCTTAGGCCTAATATGTTTTTAACATATATCTTTGATGTCCTTAATATTGTTACATTGTTACCTACGCTTTGGCTATACTGACATACAGACAGACATGCCAATAAACCAAACTTCCCTTGAATTAGTTAATAGCGGTGGAATAGTAATTGTGATGTTGTTCTAACTATGTCTTGTACGTACAGTAACTGTAGAGTTTCGATAGTAGGCCTAATGCCGTTCTAACTCTTATACTTAACGGTAGAGTTTCGATAGTAGGCCTAATGCCGTTCTAACTCTTATACTTAACGGTAGAGTTTCGATAGCAGGCCTAATGCCGTTCTAACTCTTATACTTAACGGTAGAGTTTCGATAGTAGGCCTAATGCCGTTCTAACTCTTATACTTAACGGTAGAGTTTCGATAGTAGGCCTAATGCCTTTCTAACTCTTATACTGTACATCAGAGGTTCCCAATCTGGGGGTCGGGATCCCTAGAAGGGTCGCGGAGATACTGAAGGGGGGTCGCGGACAAAAGGCACTTCTATTCACTTGTATGGTTAATACCGGTAGATGTATTTGCTGTCTGGTGGATTTCTAGCATTGCCTAGTCAATTTTTTTGTCCATTAATATTGCTAGATTTTCCATTAAGAGGAGTAAGGATTTTTTAGAGGTTCTTCTAGAATTTTACTTGAACACTCTACAGTTCCCATAGAGGTCTGTGTTAAAAATCTTGCAAAGGCATTATGACAGCATAATAAGAACTCAAATTTTGGGCAAAATTCTAATCACATATTTGTGATGGTACTCCTCAAAGGGTTAACAGTTTATCTGCTAATATTACTAGATATCCATAGCTTGGCCAAGACTATGGATATCCCTAAGTCCACAAGGGGAGAAGTTTGGGAACCACTGCTATAACTGTGATCGCAGGTCACATGACCCAGCAGGAGCAGCAGGAGCGTGAGGAGGATGGCAGCGTTCCATTGCACTGCTGAGGCTATGGCGCCCCTGTGTGGCCATGAGTGAGCATTGCAGAGAGAAGAGACGCAAACTTGGGGTTGAAGTAATGAGGGAGGGATTCATGTGTGGTGCTGGTGGCATGGCTGGGAAATGAGAGGGGAGGGCGCAAAAGTATGTGTTGTATGTGGAGGAGAGGAGTGTATATCTATATAGAGGACTGCATATGGGTAATACTAACGTCCTTTTCACAGCTTTATAAACACTTTATAAATAATGAACTAATTATCATCAAAATATTTACAAAGGATTATAAATGGGCAAGAAATACTATGTTAACACAGCAGACACAGCGCAGTCGCAGCGGTCCTGGAAATTTCTCCTCCAAAGACCATAGGGTATGAAACCACATAAAACGCACACAGTAGAAGTTGATTCCCACTGCACTGTGCAGTCATAGTTTGGTTATTACTCATTAAAAACATTTGTAAATGCTTTGTTAAATGTTAATTGTTATTAAATGTTAATAACGTGTTTATAAAGCTGTGAATAGGGCGTTATTCTAAAGTGTTAAAGATGTGTGTATAATATATGTATGTTTGAGGATATAACAAGTGAATGGTGTCCACATGTATTGTATATGAGATGTGAACCACAAAGACCTGGGCTTTGCCATAAGAACCCCCTGCACCAGACTCCTGTGGTTACTGCCATAAGGCAGGAGTTTGGGGAGACTTACTATGGTAATGGATGGTACTGGATTACATTTAATATATAGCCCTTTACCACTCCTTCAAACACTCACAACTTTTTACAATGTAGTAATAATAATAGGGCTGTCACGATTTGGTTCGTATCACAATTTATAACCTAAGGTTCGATTTCACAAAGCCTACACTATAATATAAAATCATAACAATATAAAATAAAATTATGGATAAAAACTGTGATAGTTTATAAGTAGAATAGGTTACAAGAGGCTACTAATAATTTAAAAAAAAAGTTTCAATATAATAATAATGATGATTTGAAGCTTGGAAGCACTATCACTTCATATTATGTGGTTGTTTTTCTGGACTGCTGGGCAACAAAATTTTGAAATACTGACTCCTTGTATCACGATTCAGTATCGTGAATTTGGGCATCGCAATTTCTCGGTTCGATACAATATCGTTACAGCCCTAAATAATAATAATAATAACAATAATAATAATAATATTGCCAAGGTTTTCATGAGCCCTCCGTAAAAATGAGATTTTGAGGTACTCCACTACCCCGCTACCTGCCAACGATTTAAAGCAGGGGTGGGGAACCTCTGTCTCGAGGGCCATTTGCGGCCCTTGAGGCCGTTTTATCCGGCCCCCGATATAACTTTAATGTTATGCAGCTACGCATGAAATATGACATATTTTGTAAAGGATTCTTAGAAATTACATTTCCAATACAATTAAGTTATATTCACTTTCACTTTAAGTTATATTCACTTTTATATTCACTTTATATTTACTTTCAATATAGGCCTAAAGTGCAAGGGGAAATCCTGATTTCTGTTCATAGTACGGCCCTCGGAGAACTTTTATGGCCCTTGAAGGAATTTGAAGTGGCCCCTTCGAATGAAAAAGGTTCCACACCCCTGATTTAATAGTAGCACCAGGGGCGGTTCCAGACATTTATTCTTGGAGTGGCAAAGGGGTGGCGAAGTGTATTTCAGGGGGGCATGCTCCTAAGAGAAAAATATAAACACTATATAATCGACACACACACTTATGTGATACAGTGAATCCCTTAAAGTGAAACCCTGCAACCTAAAGTTCTATGTCTGAAATGATGTCAAGCATTAAGGCTATTGGTCACAATCAGGGCTCTTAATTGGGGTGGCAAATCATATTTCTAGGGGGGAAAATGCAACCCCCTGCCACCCCTTAGAACCGCCCCTGAGTAGCACACACGTCAGGGTGGGGCAACCACAGCTTATGCCACTATTGTATGGATTCACGTGTTTTAGTGGATTATCTAAGATCATATTGTACGTTCCTATCCCTTAAATAATCATAGAAAACACCAGTCCAGTTCATGAATTCTTGATGAAAAAATAAAAAAACACTATTTGAGGCACTCCTTACTAAAGTTAAAAAGCCTTTATTAAATACTGGTTACATGCCTACGCGTTTTGACCCGTGTCGAAACGCGTAGGCATGTAGCCAGTATTTAATAAAGGCTTTTTAACTTTAGTAAGCAGTGCCTCAAATACTGTTTTTTTTATCTTTTCATGGAACTTTGGACGCCCAAGTTCTTTTTGATGAGCACCCTTTTTTACTAATTGGATTCAGGACCCAGTGAAGCATTCCCTTTCCTCTTTTTTGTCTTGAATTCTTGAATTGAAAATAAATTGAGACAGGAACACGAGAGGTTGTTGCTCTCACAAGCATACAGTGGTTTTATTTCTTGGAAAAAAGGTTGAAAAAAATATGACATACCAGAATTATGTACAGCACTTAAGAAAACAGCGGTCACTTTAAACTGGATTCACTTTAAATTCATATTCAGTTTAAACTGGATTCACTTTTTAATTCATATTCAGTTCAGGCTCCTTTGACAACGCATTCAGTCCTGTCTATGTACACCAAGAGCAGAATACAGGCTCATCTTCACCGTCCAACACACACACACACACACACACACACACACACACACACACACACACACACACACACACACACACACACACACACACGGTGGCCTTGTGATTCCACTCCACGCCACTAGTGGTCCTCCTCTGTGTCTGTGAGCCTGTAATACCTTTCCAGTCCAGTAGAGGCCGCCACCAGCATCATACTTTACATTTTTTGCTTCTTGCTTATTTGCACCCTCTTGTGGCCATGACAGAAAGTACATGCAGCAAATACACACGCACACACACACGCACACAGTCACACACACGCACACACACAAGCCCTAGAGCTGGCGAAGTGTGTGTCTATCAATTCTCCGCTGGTGTTCCTCCGATCAGTCTCACACACACACACACACACACACACACACACACACACACACACACCACACACACACACACACACAGCCTCTGTTGGGCCCATGTGAGGC
>NC_085867.1:45733114-45740614 GCF_034702125.1 Engraulis encrasicolus
GTAAGATATTTAGGTATCCCTTTATACTCTGCACAGGCAAGCTTGTATGATGGCAAACACACACACACACATGTGCGGGCACAGGCGCACGCACGCACGACACAACAACGCACGACACAACAACGCACGACACAACAACGAGAAAGAGAGGGAGAGACGGAGAGAGAGAGCGATTAGCGCGTATCTGTGTGTGTGTGTGTGTGTGTGTGTGTGTGTGTGTGTGTGTGTGTGTGTGTGTGTGTGTGTGTGTGTGTCGGGGAACATTTGAAGTGGAAAAAAACACCCTCCCCCACTTCAGCATCAGATGTTGGTGGTCTACAAGTCAATATGCTTACCCGACTATCTTGTAGCCCAGTCATGAAGTTCATAAAGCCATCGGTAGCCTATAGGCCAAGTTATCCAAAATCCCTCCGCAAATTTCTGCATTGCCTGAGTTCATAGGCTAAAACAACTTTATTTAGGCCTGACTTATTTAGCTCACTTTATTAGCCTTATTTAGGCCTATTATCGTATTTAGGCTTTAACGTGGGCCTATTTTACAAAATATCGAAAGAAGGAAAAGACACGACAGACAAGTTGAGGCTTACTGATCGTAGCCTATTACAGCAAATCGAACATGCGCTTTATGAACACACTAGCCTGAGGGCAAACATCTTCTTGGCACTATTGAGATAACCAGGCCATGCAGGAATTCAACTACCTGGGCCCACACTAAAATACTGACAGACTACAATTGCTTGGATCTTCAATGGGTTTCGTGCGTCCGGGGGGATGGGTGGTGATGGCACGCTTGATGTATTTTCCCCACCCCATGCATGCACGCGGACACACAGGGTCGGGACATTCACCCAATGAATGACTGAGTGCGGCTAAATATGCCTGTTGCATATCGTAGCCTAATTATTCACACATCACGTCAAGTCACAAATTAGTAGTCTCTTGCAGTTGACCTATGCCAAATTAACGTCCTCCCTGCACTAATTCAAACAGGTAGAGGAGTCGGCTTAGCCTATAGCCAAAGTCTATAAAATGTAGCCTATTTTTTGTAATTTCCAATTATCTAGGCTATGTTTACGATAATGATTTGTTGCGCTACGACGGTGCTCAAGACAAGTTGGAACATAGTCATCTCAAGTGCTCCCATTTTATTTTGATCCTGCTTTAAGTCAATGGGCGAGAGGGACGGATGAAACGGGTGTTTCATTCGTCCCGACAGTGTCTACTGACACTTAAATCCCTTTTGCCTGTAAACCTGACAACTTTGACTTTTCATACTTTCGGATAGGCGATGTTAAAGTTTTCGAGTAAATCGCAGTGTTTCATTCGTCCCGAGTTTCATGAGTCCCTGCTCTCCCCTACTGCCTAAACTGTTACAGTTTAAATGCGTCCTCTCCAAACAGTGTGTGTGTGTGTGTGTGTGCGTGTGTGTGTGTGTGTGTGTGTGTGTGTGTGTGGGCGAGAGAGGGAGAGAGAGAGAGCGAGGGAGAGAGGCGCTTAATTCCCCGCAGAAAGAGCAAGGCGATGTCTCCAAATATTAGACAAATGCATCTTATTTTAGTTAAGTAGATATCAGGGATGTATTTTGCTTAATAGCAACGCCGACCTGATTGGTTCATATTGCTCTGAATAGCCACAGAAGGCTAGGCTATATTTTAATGGGTTTACGCGCGCGAGGTCATCTAACTGTGGTCACAGTCGCCAGGTGCTATTATGAGAGAAAAACTATAGCACGTTGGCAAACATTAAAGTCAGTTTAAGCCATGCATATGATGAACCAGTTTTCTTGTTTGAAAAAACACACTTCCCGGCAAGGTGCATGCATTTCTGACTGACCCAGATGAAATCGCATGAGGAACTCCATGATTATGAGATGACATTGCATATATTTCCCAGCATATATTTCCCCTCTCTCTCTCTCTCTCCAAACCCAGTTGTACTTGGACTCACTTTTAACACCGCTGGCCTACCCAGGTGAATCGCAGCACACATTGTTTGCAGTGAGCCGTGCCGTGTGCGAGTGCTGTGCAACTTCACCCCTAACGTTTAACCTAGACTAGCGAGTGCAGTGTTGTAAATCACGTGGAATAAGTGCAGCGATTACCTGCGTAGCCTACTTAATTATGGAAGTGAGTGTCATTTGGACTGCCTATGGAATCAAGCCTACTGTCACCAAGCTCTTCCTGTCTCCCCAGCCTCGCAATGGATGGACATCTGGCCACCGCTCCTCCGCCTCCTTCGGAACGGATGACTGTGGGGGGGATCTCCAATGAAATTTGGAATTTCGGACTTGTATAGATTTGGGGTGCCCCGGGACTCTGTTAGTTACTAAATATTATTTTAAAACTCAATATTTGTGTCTTGGCGTAGGCCTATTTGTGGTGTACAGTACTCTCCAGGGTATTTGGTAACAAGGAGAGGTGTCGCTGGAAAAATGCGCACTTTCTCACCTGCGACACATAACCCGACAGTTGGTTACACTTAATTTGAGCACGAAAACAGCAATATCAGTCGCTTGCTAATTTTTGCCAATGTGACAACATTAAATTCATTAGGGAAGTGTAGGTTAGGTTATCGCCCCAGCTGTTGGCGATGTGTGATAAATAGCCAACGCTTACACGCTCAAACGAAGCGCTGTTAGGTTACTGCGGTGAGGTGTATTGCACTCTCAGTAATTTTTACCAAACGAAAAAAGTATCCACAGCCAGACAACAAGTCTGAAGTTGCAATATTAGACGTTTCAAATCTTGCCATGCGATAATCGGTATGGCTTCTGGCTACACTCAATTTGCATTTTGTCAGAGCTTGCACATTAATGCAATTCATCCGATCATCATTTTTTTTTTTTTTTTTTAAAAGAAAATTCATTACATTATTTAGGCTATTCTTTTTATGACTCTTCCTACTTCCTGGAGGTGTTCTCACACAATTTATAGGCATGTTGTTAGGCTATCCGCTGAATCGGTGCGTGCTGGTGAATATGAGCATATATTAATATGCCGTCAGCATCGTAAAATATTCCATATGGTAATAAACATTTTGGACGTCCAAGCTCACACGGGAGCGCTGCAATAGGTAAGCTGTAGGCCAGAGAGAGAGAGAGAGAGAGAGAGAGAGAGAGAGAGAGAGAGAGAGAGAGAGACTACCACGTGGTAAAGCGTATAGCGAGCGCTCCCAAGTGCCACCCGGCGGTTGTTTGGGTACACTGCAGCTAGGCCCGGTACGTACCGAGGTGGATGACGTGGCATTACCTCGGTAAAGGGTGTGCATTGTAGGGGGACCGACTGTACACACACACACACACACACACACACACACACAGGAAGGCAGTGGTAGGAAGCCAGGAAGCCAAATACAGCACCCTGGTAAGACTACTGTTTAACATGAACAGATGGTGTGTGTGTGTGTGTGTGTGTGTGTGTGTGTGTGTGTGTGTGTGTGTGTGTGTGTGTGTGTGTGTGTGCGCGCATGTGTGTGTGTGCATGTGTGTGTGCATGCGTGTGTGTGTGTGTGTGTGTGTGCGTGTGTGTGTGTGCATGTGTGTGTGCATGCGTGTGTGTGTGTGTGTGTGTGTGTGTGTGCATGTGTGTGTGCATGCGTGTGTGTGTGTGTGTGTGTGCGTGTGTGTGCATGTGTGTGTGCATGCGTGCATGTCTACTGCAATATGAACTTGACATTCCCACACTGAGCAGCTCCAGTAAGACTGTACTAACGAGACTACTCTGGCACACTCTACACCACTGTGTGTGTGTGTGTGTGTGTGTACCTCTCCAGTAGGTCTAGTCTCAGCTGGTGTGTGTGTGTGTGTGTGTGTGTGTGTGTGTGTGTGTGTGTGTGTGTGTGTGTGTGTGTGTGTGTGTGTGTTTGTGTGTGTGTGTGTGTGGGTGTGGGTGAAATGAAAGTGAAAGCCCATTGGGAAACTCCAACTCCCATTGTCATTGTGACACAGCACTCCACAGCACACAAGTGAACACTGCACACTGCACACAACGAAATTGCATTTATGCCTCACCCGTGCAAGGGGGCAGCCCTCAGTGGCGCCCCATGGGGAGCAGTGCGGTGGGACGGTACCATGCTCAGGGTACCTCAGTCATGGAGGAGGATGGGGGAGAGCACTGGTTGATTACTCCCCCCACCAACCTGGCGGGTCGGGAGTCGAACCGGCAACCTCTGGGATGCAAGTCTGACTCCCTAACCGCTCACCCATGACTGCCCATGTGTGTGTGTGTGTGTGTGTGTGTGTGTGTGTGTGTGTGTGTGTGTGTGTGTGTGTGTGTGTGTGTGTGTGTGTGTGTGTGTGTGTGTGTGTGTGTGTGTGTGTGTGTGTGTGTACCTCTCCAGCAGGTCTAATCTCAGCTGGTGTCCGTGCGGCAGCGTCAGCAGCTCCAGTCCAGAGCTGACCCCCATCATCCTTTGCGTCTCCTTGGTAACGCCCAGTATCCTAGCAACCTGCAGCACAGCACACACACACGCACCAGACATGAGGTCATCGCACTCGCACAGTGTTATGCAAACACACACACACATGCACGTGCGCACACACGCATACACACACAGTTGCAGAGAGCTTCTCTGCTTAACACACTAACATAATAACTAATTCCACTCACCTTATGGCCTTAGTTTTTAGCATTCCTTCCCCAGATTTTAGCTTCTTTCCTTAACCCACTGATTTTAAAACATTTTTTATGCATCTTATCAGCTTATGCTACATCTTCTTTTACCATGTGTTGGACACTGCTGTCAGCGTTGTAACTGTAGGCTACACTGCACCATGAATGTGCATGTGCATACAATGCATGTCTTTGTTTACTATCTAAACTGTGCCTCGCAACACTTTTTATGTTATTATTTAATGCTACATTTTCTTTTACCTTGTGTCTGCTTTAGTAATGTGCATGGCTGCTGTGTGTGTGTGTGTGTGTGTGTGTGTGTGTGTGTGTGTGTGTGTGTGTGTGTGTGTGTGTGTGTGTGTGTGTGTGTGTGTGTATGGTTGTGTGTGTGCTTTTGTGTGTGTGATCTCACCGTGCAGTCTGCCTTGGTGATGTGCATGGCTGCTGTGTGTGTGTGTGTCTGTGTGTGTGTGTGTGTGTGTGTGTGTGTGTGTGTGTGTGTGTGTGTGTGTGTGTGTGTGTGTGTGTGTGTGTGTGTGTATGTGTGTGTACGTGTGTGTGTGTGTGTGTGTGTGTGTATGTGTGTGTACGTGTGTGTGTGTGTGTGTGTGTGTGTGATCTCACCGTGCAGTCTGCCTTGGTGATGTGCATGGCGGCCGTGTGTGCGTCGGTCTCCTGCATGAGCTCCTTAACTCTCTTCAGTACGGCCATCTCCAGCGGCTTGTTGTCAACTGGCAGCAGACCCGACTGGTACACGCCGGGCCGCAGTGACGACACATTCTCCACTAGGGGCAGTGTGAACGCCACCGGCTGGTCACCTGGAACATTAGATACGATTATATTAGTGGATTTGTCTGTGTGTGTGAGAGAGGTGTGTGTGTGTGTGTGTGCAGGCCTGAATGGTACACGCCGGGCCCCAGTGATGAGGTATTCTCCACTAGGGGGAGTGTGAACACCACTTGCAGAATTAGAGATTAGATTACATTAGTGCCCGTGCTCACCTGGACAGCAATTCGATTAGATTGGATTAGATTTAACTAAACTGTCCTTGTATGTGCAAACACAGAGTAACAAAATGCAATTAAACACCTGTGCAGTATGTGTACGTTATGTGCCATTATGTGTAGAGATTGGGAAAGTAAAGGTGGACATGAAATGCAATGTGCAATGTGTCAACGCGCCATTTTGTAGCCCCTTAGATCTTTGTTGAGCTGCAGATACTATGCTGCTGAAATCCAAACGGTAACACTTTATTTTAGGGATACATCTATAAGCACTAATACATACAATGTTAATGCCTGCATAAGTAACTTGTAAGGCATGTACTAAGCAAACGCTAAGCCCTACTAGGTCCTTACTAAGGTTGAATTGGTAATAAATCCCTAATTGTGCATGAACAAGACATTTGCGAATACGTGCGTAACAAATGTTTGATTTTGCTTTGTACATGCCTTACAAGTTAATTATACAGGCACATTGTATGTATTAGTGCTAATAGATGTATCCCTAAAATAAAGTGTTACCATCCAAACAGAAGAGAGCGTTGAAGACTCACCAGTCGTCTCTCCTCCCCCCCTCTCCTCCACGCGTAGGCGCTCCACGTAGCTCTGTGAGGGTGGGGGGCAGGGGCCGGGGGGGCCAGCGGGTTGGGGGCGCAGCTCACAGTAGCTACCTGACGCCTCTGGACCCTGGGGGGGTGGGGGAGAGAGAGGTTTATTTTAGGTACAGGGTATTGGTTACAGCCCTTGGGGCTATGTGAGGTTAGGTGCGTGCCTTGCTCAAGAGAACTTCAGTCATGGATGGTATGGGATTCGAACATGCAACCTTCCAACACTCCATTACCCTGCTCCCATATGCAATTTGTGCAGAATTATCGGGGAAACAACTTTTCTTTTTTACCATATAATCTTTTTTAAGCATATTTTTCCATCTCCAACCTGTATGAACATGCAAACCTATTGGAGAATTCCAGGTCATACACATTTGTATAAGAGAAGGTATGATCGAAGGAGCCCAACACCCTGTATCAGGTGTGCATAATTAGTATTTTGGTTTCTTTTGGGACAAAATAGATCCAACAAAAACTGAAAAGTCTTTAAACAATTTTGGAATTGCCAAACTGTTGGTCACGTTAGCACAGAAGTATCAAATGCAGCGTTACAAAGCCACCAGGGTCACAGGAAACGGCAAAACTGCCAAAGACTGTTTTAAAACAAAGCTTCAGTGAATTAACAATAGGAGAGTAATTAAAATGCAAAAATAAAATAGAAATGAAAGTACAATAAAGATAAATGTTTTCAAGTAAGAAAAAGAAGTAGAATGCATTTGAAAATAAAATAAAATGAGGAGAAAAAATAATAATATGTAAAATTAAAAATAAACTGATGATTAAAATAAAGTGGAAGTGCCTGTCAATGAAGTGGAAAAGCAGAAATGAAAAGGTGTGTCTTCAGCTTGGATTTAAAAGTAGATAGTGTAGAACACTGACGAAGTGACAGTGGTAGGGAATTCCAAAGTTTGGGGCCAACAACACTAAATGCCCTGTCGCCCATGGTGCGCAGGTGTGTGGAGGGAACTGTAAGGATGAGTGTCAGTGGAGTGTAGTGTGCTGGTGAGATTGTATGGGGTGAGGAGACTTGTGATGTAGGAGGGTGCAAGGTTGTGCTGGGCCTTGTATACAAGGAGGAGAATTTTGAAATGGATACGTGAATGGATAGGAAGCCAATGTAATTGATAGAGGATAGGGGTAATGTGATGCCAGGGTCTGGTGTGTGTGAGTAATAAAGTAATTAAGTCAAGACTGGGTCAAGAAATACCTGAAGACAAAGGTATTATGGACTATTATGGGAATACTAGGAATAAGTAAACATTGGAGGTTAAGAACGCTTCA
>NC_085867.1:45755367-45760367 GCF_034702125.1 Engraulis encrasicolus
TGTGCATGGCGGCCGTGTGTGCATCGGTCTCCTGCATGAGCTCCTTGACTCTCTTCAGTACCGCCATCTCCAACGGCTTGTTGTCAACCGGCAGCAGACCCGACTGGTACACGCCGGGCCGCAGTGACGACACATTCTCCACTAGGGGGAGTGTGAACACCACCGGCTGGTCACCTGGAACATTAGATACGATTATATTAGTGGATTTGTCTGTGTGTGTGAGAGAGGTGTGTGTGTGTGTGTGTGTGTGTGTGTGTGTGTGTGTGTGTGTGTGTGTGTGTGTGTGTGTGTGTGTGTGTGTGTGTGTGTGCAGGCCTGAATGGTCAACATGATCTCCAAAAATTCTGTGCTCCTGGACACGGATGTTAAGGGCACAAAATCCGTGTCCAGGAGCACGGATTTTGCCAAAATTCCGTGCTCCTGGACACGGAATTGTTTTCCGTGATGGACACAGAGAAGTGCTCTCTCTATAGGCTACTCCCACAGCTCTGTTTCCACAGTCTTGTGTTTTCTCAGGATTTTTCTAATTTCAAATATTTTTTCTCAAAAAAAACATTTCCTACTGACAGGTTAGGGTTAGGGATTGTTTTCGTCCGGGCACAGCTAGTTTTCTTTCATTCATTATATGAATTTGATAGCCTAGCAACCAACTGGAAAAGATATTTCTCAAAAATATGTCTTTAATGACAGGTTAAGGTTAGGGAATGTTTTGGTCAGGGCACAACTTAAATTGATATAGCATTATTTTGTTTAGAATTAGCATTTGGTATGTATTTTCTAATGATAGAGTTACACAGTGCTGTGGTAATAGCCTATAGAAAGCACTTCCGTGTCCAGGAGCACGGAAAACAATTCCGTGTCCAGGAGCACGGAAAACAATTCTGTGTCCAGGAGCACGGAATTTTGGCAAAATCCGTGCTCCTGGACACAGATTTTGTGCCCTTAACATCCGTGTCCAGGAGCACAGAATTTTTGGAGATCATGCTGGAATGGTACACTCCTGGACGCAGTGATGAGGTATTCTCCACTAGGGGGAGTGTGAATTAGAGATTAGATTACATTAGTGCTCGTGCTCACCTGGACAGCAATTAGATTAGATTAGATTAGATTTAACTAAACTGTCCTTGTATGTGCAAACACAGAGTAACAAAATGCAATTAAACACCTGTGCAGTATGTGTACGTTATGTGCCATTATGTGTAGAGATTGGGAAAGTAAAGGTGGACATGAAATGCAATGTGCAATGTGTCAACGCGCCATTTTGTAGCCCCTTAGATCTTTGTTGAGCTGCAGATACTATGCTACTGAAATCCAAACAGTAACACATTTTAGGGATACATCTATAAGCACTAATACATACAATGTTAATGCCTGCATAAGTAACTTGTAAGGCATGTACTAAGCAAACGCTAAGGCCTACTAGGTCCTTACTAAGGTTGAATTGGTAATAAATCCCTAATTGTGCATGAACAAGACATTTGCGAATACGTGCGTAACAAATGTTTGATTTTGCTTTGTACATGCCTTACAAGTTAATTATACAGGCACATTGTATGTATTAGTGCTAACCAGGGCTTTGAAACGTTATTTTTTCCCAATCGGTTCGTTCCGAACAGAAACGGAATTATGTTTCCGGTTTTGTGTTCCACCAATAAATTGACGTTCCCGAACCGGTTAGAACCAAAAAATACTGTTCTCGGAACGGTTAATTTTGTTCCTGTCAGCTGTTTAATGCTATGAAATGTCACATCTTTCTCTTCCAGCTTAAACCAAATGTAATAATATTTACAACCATTATTAAATAATAATTATATTCTTAGCCTGTTAATATTAATATTAACATTAATATTAATAATAATAATAATAATAATAATAATAATAAGTAAATAGACATACAATTATTTCAAATGTGTTTATTTTTTAAAAGGGAACATTTCCACACAAACTTCACGACTTTAAGACACGTGGTTATGCCATGACTCCGGCAACAACAAATTCCAACTGTTGGGGGAAAGGCCGTCCAGTAGGCCTACCGGTATTCATACCGTAACAAAGTTTTTTGTCAAGTTTTTCTTAGGCCTACTTGAAATTAGGCTGTATGTATTATCAGGTAGGCCCTATTGTTTATCAACACACATAGCCTAGGCAATTATAGCCTATAACAGTGGCTCACATTTAACAGTTCGCAAAAAAAATAAGAAAAAGAGGCTATAGCCTACCTTGCATTTTTAAACAAACAAAAAAAGATGAGTGACTGACAGGCCTAAGAGTAATTGCCTTCCACGATGCAAAAAATATGGCTAACAGTAACAGCCAATGATAATAATAAAAACATAAAAATAAAAGAAATCATGTATATAGTCAGTCACAAAAGCAGAAGGCTCCCCTTCTATCTGACGTTAATTAACAAGACGGAAAGCAAATGGGTCGGCCTACATTCCAAATAGTTTATTCAAGCGAATGAAAAGAATGTCTTCCAGCATTTTGTCATTCAGGGACGACCTAAGCGGAGAAAGAATAAACTTCAAAGATGAAAATGCGCGCTCCACGCTGACTTGGGTCACGGGGAGCGCTATGACGGACATTGCGAGTTTGTGCATATCTGCATTTGAAGCGGCCATGGACGCCCAATAACGAAGAACATTCTGTGCGCTTTAAACGCGCTTCTCTGCAATAGGCGTCTAACAACGATGCAATGGGAACTCTGCCCTTTTGTACGACAGTGGTTTCTCTTTCTTTTGCCATCAGCAGCTTCTCAATTTCGTCATCATCTTCAGATGATGATGATGAACGCTCAGCTGCGCTGTCTGTGGAGGCGGCGGACAGGTTTTGGATCATATCCCAAGTGCGGCACAGGTGTAATTTCGCCATATCAGCCTGATTATCTGTCAAAAACAGCCTGTACCTAGGGTCGACAAATAAGGCGGCCACGAATGCATCATTTTCAAACAGTGTGTGTTGACGTGATTTCATGCACTGGACCAGTCGTTTGGCAAAGGGGCTGTCGATTTTGTCGGTATCTAGCACACACTTAAGCCACTGGCCGTAAAAGTCACCTGCGGTAAGCTGTTCTGATTGGATGCATTTGGTTGTAATTTTTGCAGGTTTCAACACATTGACTACATTTGAAATGGCCTGCCACTCGGGTTCACTTAAATGCAGCTCATTGACGGTAGGCGACATGTCATCACAAAATGATCTGAGCTCGCAAAGTCGCTCTGGCATGTCGTGTGTAGAATGCCAGCGCGTGGGGCAGTCGACTATGGCCCTCTTGTGGCCCATTCTTTTAATGACGGCCACAACATTTGGAGTGCGCAACTTTTAGCAACATGGCGTGCTTTAGCAATGACGTTAGACACCCCCTTCTCTTTCAATGCATCATCAACTGCTAGTTGTAAAGTGTGTGCTGAACAACGCACGCTGCGCAATATCTTCCCCTGATCAACAGAATCAATTTCAACATAAGGATCTCTCCCCGTGTCAGCATCCGTGTCTGCACCAGTAGAAGTAACGCACAGTGTTCCGTACAGCGCCACCTCGCAGAATGGCGTTTCCGCAATCAAAACAATGCCATTCGGTGTGATGGCAACCATCACACGTATTGAATGGCTCATGTGAAAGAGGAGGTTGTCGTCTTCAAAATAAGACCACATGTACTTACAGTGGAGCATTGTGGTTAATGTATGGATTGATTATTTGTGCCAAGTGCCGGTTAGCCATGTGCCGCTAGCTTCCGTCGGTCTGAACAAATAAGTAACAGTATTCCGTACATCTGATTTACCTTAAAATGCTGCATTAGCAATGGTTTTCATGCAATTATAATGTTGGTGTGTTTGTTTGTTGTCAAACTATCCCTTCAAAACAGAGTTTGAATGACTACAACACGGTAAAGATAACTTTGAAAGCAACATGCATGCTAGCCGGAAGTAGCTTGTTGCAACCTTGTTGCAACAAGCTACATTGCAGCCAAGAACGGCACTTCCATACGCGGTTGCTATGTTATTTTTACCGTGTTATATTCACTTAAACTCTTCATGGAACGAATAACAATTAGTTTAGCACTTCACAAACACATACACATTAGATCGGTCATGAAACCCATTGGTAGTGCACCGTTTTAATGTAATGAAGTTGTACGGAGTACTGTTACTTATTTGGTCAGATGTGTTCGGAATACTGTTACCTATTTGATTTAATCAATCAACCCATACATTAACCACCGCAATTCTAGTTGGTCTTATTTTGAAGACGACAACCTCCTCTTTCAAATGAGCTATACAATAGGTGTGATGGTTGTCATCACACTGAAAAGTTTATTTTAATCGCGAAAACAGCATTCTGCGAGGAGGCGCCGTACGGAACACTGTGCGTTACTTCTAGCCTCTTCGTCATTGCCTGTTGCTTGCAGGTCGGACAATAGTTGCACTGCCTTCTGCATGTTGGCACCGTTGTCCGCAGTGATAGAGTACACCTGCTTCAGACTGATTTTGTACTCCTCCAACACCTCCTGTACCACAGAAGATATGTAGGAGGCCGTATGTCTTTCGCACAGTTCTCGAACAGCCAATGTCCGTAACACAATGTTTTCTCCTTGTGCATATTGCACATTAATCCCCAAAACAGAGCGATCTCTGCAAGTGGCACCATCGATTTTCAGCATGATAAGCCTGCCACTAAGCTCATCGATCAATTTTCTCCTTTCGCTGTCAGCGAGTGTTGTGACCCTCTCGCGAATGTTGGCTGAATTAATTGTGAAACCATTTCCAATTGCTTGTTGTATGGGGTCTATTATTTTTCTAAAGTCATTAAGGAAAACGGTCTACCGTTCACGGTGACAAGCTCCGTACACGCATCTACCAGAGCGTCTGATGTAATGGGTACGTGGATCAATTTTGGCTTCTTCACAGCAACCTCATCTAAAGTTCTTTGAGACGGGCCAGGTCTTTTTTGGGAGTTAGCAGTAGAATTCGTAGGCCGTAACAGGTCCGGGTGAAACCTTT
>NC_085867.1:45765367-45767867 GCF_034702125.1 Engraulis encrasicolus
ATCTCAATGTGTTCAGTTTGACACCCCTCCCTTTTCCCCCTCTCTTAACCCCTTCGACACTTGGTGAAATTGACACTGTTCTATTGGGTAGCATTGCATTGCATTGCATTGCAAAATGCATTTTACATAGGCTAGTTTTTGCTTGTTTTTTTAAAAAATGTAATGGCAAGAATTCACACATATAGGCCTATGAAAGGACATTGTGTAATTTCCAAAAATCAAATGCAAAGGTTAAAAAAATGTGTTTTTCTTTTGTCATTTTGCAACGCTTCAATTTTAAAAAAAATGTACAATACCGTGATATATACCGTGATATATACCGTGACTAAAATTATACCGAGGTATACATTTTTGGCCATATCGCCCACCCCTACACACACGCACGCTTACGCACACGCACACACACACCATACACTCGTGATTGTTGCACCTGCTTCTTTCCACCACTATGGCTGGCTCCGGCTTTGGGGGTTCCATTGGCTGGCTGTTATGGCAACACAAGATGATCACTACATAATACACATACACACACACAAACACATACACACACACAAACACACACACACACACACTCTCTCACACACAGTTCCAAGCCAACAGCAGATGTAATCTCCTGTTATTTTATTCCACTATTACTAAGGCTTGTGTTATACTAGTTGATGTTCAGTGTCATGAAGTTCAGTGCCAGCCGTGGCCAGAGCAGAATGGTTGGCACCTCCAATATGCTTTTGAAGTTTTTATTGTTTCTGTTGTGCAGCATTACAAATGCAGGGATTGACCAATCCTAATGTGTCCTCACCTGTGTGGGAGGGCCTTGTCAGCCTGTGTGAGTCCGTCTGTCATGGTGACGCTCCGCCTCTTGATGTAGGCTCCGCGCGGGGAGCAGGGGCTCTGGGCACTTCCTGGGGGGGGGGGCAAAAAACTCGTCATGACATTGGGCGCGAGGAACAATTATTACATTAAGTAGATGCAGTGATAAGAAAATCCAAACCAAATGCATCAAACTGGCAAAGTGCGACGTTGGGCTTGTTCGAGATGATGCAGTGATGCTTTTGCTATGCAGCGCACATGCACACTTTGCCAGTTCTCTGCTCTGTATAGCAAAAGTATAACTGCTTCATCACAAATGAGCCCAATGCATTGCGATACTTATTTTCACGATATACTGCATTGATTCATAACAAGGTATAGCAATACTTGTTTTCATGATATACTGCTTCGATTCATGACAATCGATTGTTTAATTATAATAGAATTCTATTTGTGACTGGTTTGCTTTGTTCAGTAGAGTAAATAATATTTCTGTTGTGAAGGAAGTACCCGTTCAATAAAGACGCTTTTGCACACCTCTGTAGTTGGGCAGGTGCGTAGGATGTTATCCCAGCGGGGTTGTCAGTCAAGTGCAAAGAAATCCCGCACACTGTCCATTCCACCAACAAACTTTAATACAACGTTTACCTGAAGAAGGTCGGATGACCGAAACGTTGTATTAAAGTTTGTTGGTGGAATGGACAGTGTGCGGGATTTATTTGCACGTGAAGGAAGTACCCCCCAGATACTAAAATCCTTCAATAAAATGAATTGCTTCACAGCAACTGACAAATAAGCTGTATTTTTACACATTTACTGAAGTAAATATCACAATGCATCGCAATAATACATGAATCGTAATGCATCGTGATAGCATCGCATCGTGGCATGTGTATCGTGATGCCCATCGAGTCGTGAGCACTTCACCACTACCCACCCGGTCTCCCATTGGCTAGGGCGAAGGTGGCCTCCAGGTAGCGCAGCGGGAGGGTGCGGCTGATTGGACAGCTGATCTGGGCGCCGGTCCGCACGCAGACGGGCCGATGCTGGCCCGTGTAGAAGCGCACAAGAGCCGGCACCGTGTCGAAGGTGCTGCCCTCTAGGCCCTCCAGGTGGTACTGCACCTGCCAGGCAAGACCGGGGCAAGGCAGGGTCAGGTCAAGGTAGCACACACACACACACACACACACACACACACACACACACACACACACACACACACACACACACACACACACACACACACACACACACGTACACACAGACACACACAGACACACACATACACATACACATACACATTTACGCAGACACACACAGACACACACACACACACACACACACACACACACATACACAGACACACACAGACACACACACACACACACACACGTACACACACACACGTACACACACACACACACACACATGTACACACACAAAACACACACACACACAAACCACGTACACACACACCACAAGTACCACGCACACAACACACACACGTACACACACACACACACACGTACACACACACACACGTACACACACACACGTACACACACACACACACACACACACACACACACACACACGGGCAAAGTAAACAGTAAGATTATAAGTTGACATCATCACGTTGAGGAGGATTGGGTACAGTGATACGATGCAATTTAGAGAGAAGGGGGTACAA
>NC_085867.1:45792934-45802934 GCF_034702125.1 Engraulis encrasicolus
CAGACTATGGGAGTGAAGAGATGGAGTGTGTGTGTGTGAGAGAGTGTGTGTGTGTGTGTGTGTGTGTGTGTGTGTGTGTGTGTGTGTGTGTGTGTGTGTGTGTGTGTGTGTGTGTGTGTGTGTGGCTTTGGCCACGGAAAGGTCCAATTATTTCCACCATTCCTCCATAGCTGTCAGCTATCTGCATTGGTGGGGGAACTGTGTGTGTGTGAGAGAGTGTGTGTGTGTGAGAGAGTGTGTGTGTGTGTGGGGGGGGGGGTAGTGGGAGCTGTGAGGGCACTAGCAGCTCCCACAACATATGGGGGGAGTGCTGGTGTAAGGTGCATGGCTTCCTCTGCCCTCCTCCCCTCCTGCCCTCTCCTCTCCTCCCTTCTCCTCTCTTCTCTCCTCTCCTCTTCTCTCTCCTCCCCTATCCTCTCTTCTCTCCTCTCCTCTCTTCTCTCCTCTCCTCTCTCCTCTCCCCTCCTCTCCTCTCTTCTCTCTCCTCTCCCGTCCCCTCTCCTCTCCTCTCCACCCCTCCCCTCCTGTCCTCTCTCCTCCTCTCCTCTCCTCTCTCCTCTACTTTCCCCTCTCCTCTCCTCTCCTCTCCTCTCTCCTCTCCTCTCCTCCCCTCTCCTCTCCTCTCTCCTCTCCTCTCTCCTCCTCTCCTCTCCTCCTCTCCTCTCCTCTCTCCCCTCCTGGCCTGAGGGGTCTGTGTTGTGTGACCATATGAGAAGAGGTTTTGAACAAAAAGGAAGGAGGGGAGGGGAGAAAAAAAAGAAAAAAAGACCCTTGTTCTCACCCTCCTTCTCTCTCTCTCCCTCCCTCCTTCTCTCTCTCTCCCTCCCCTCTCGCTCTCACACATTCACACCTGTCACCGTGGTAACAGATAGAGCTAGGGTGTGTGTGTGTGTGTGTGTGTGTGTGTGTGTGTGTGTGTGTGTGTGTGTGTGTGTGTGTGTGTGTGTGTGTGTGTGCGTTTGTGTGTGTGAGTGAGTGACAGTCTGTTTGGGTGTGTATAATTGTGTGTGTGTGGCTGGACTTGAGTAGCTGTGTGTGTGCTAGTGGATGTGTGGTTGCTGCTTCACATGCTGTCTGTCTGCATTGCATGTCAGCTGTAGCTGTGTGTGTGTGTGTGTGTGTGTGTGTGTGTGTGTGTGTGTGTGTGTGTGTGTGTGTGTGTGTGTGTGTGTGTCTCTACATGCAGGTGTGTCAGAGTTAGAGAACTACATGTAATGTAAATTTGTGTGTGTGTGTTGTGTGAGTGTGTGTGTGTGTGTGTGTGTGTGTGTGTGTGTGTGTGTGTGTGTGTGTGTGTGTGTGTGTGTGTGTGTGAGTTATTGTGTGTGTGTGTGTGTGTGTGTGTGTGCGTGGGAGTTATTGTGTGTGTGTGTGTGTGTGTGTGTGTGTGTGTGTGTGTGTGTGTGTGTGTGTGTGTGTGTGTGTGTGTGAGTGAGAGAGAGCACTGGAGACAGAAGGAGTTAGAAGCTACTATCTACGCATCAGCAACGGAAGAAACACACACACACACACACACACACACACACACACACACACACACACACACACACACACACACACACACACACACACACACACACACACACACACACACACACGCCTTTCTCAACCAGGCTGCTACACCACTCAAACCCATGATGATGTCACTGGGCATCAAACCCATGATGATGTCACTGGGCATCAAACCCATGATGATTTGATAGACGTGTTCTACTGCAGCTGCTAGGGTCTAGTAGGGGTTAATTCCATTTCAGATCATCAATGGGCCTATTCACCCTTTACTGATAACACTCAACCAGTGTTGCCAAATTAGCGACTTTCTGATGTCCCTGGCGACAAAAAACCTCATCTAGCGCCTTCAGCGACTTTTTGGTGCATCTGGCAACTTTTTAAAACGTGCATTTTCAGTGACAAATTCATTGTTTTTCCACATAATTGTGACTCTGCGCCGCCCTCAGAAGCGTTTCCTACGGGCTGCAGATTAGCTCTGATCTCCAAAAAGTAGCTAGCTAGCTAGCACCGTCCATTTCTACTGTGAACAAGGGCATGTGTGGGCACGTTTTCTGTAGATCAGCGCACCATGCGTGACGCTGTGAGTGACGTCATACGTAACGTCACGACGTCATCTAGCGACTTCTAGCGACTTTGGCTGATTTTCTTTTGGCAACACTGCACTCAACGAGAACTACATCATAACAACAGTGCTATGACATCAGTAAGAGTGCCAAGTGACACATTACTAAGACTTGGTCATTACCATGTTGGTGACAATAAGTTGCACTAAGGCTCTGTAAAAGGACCTCTTACATCTTAATCTCCATTTGCACACATTTTTAACACACATATATGGCATACCTACACACACACACACACACACACACACACACACACACACACAGACCTGTGTCAACGAGGTGCCCTGTGAGATCAGATTATGCACACACTGCACACATACTCAAGTACACACACACACACACACACACACACACACACACACACACACACACACACACACACACACACACACACACACACACACATACACACACCCTGCTCCACACCTGTGTTAGCTCGTATGCCAATAATGTGTCCAGTGTGATCCGATGGTGTTGTCTAAACGCTGCAAAGCCGCTCTGACACCCTGATGCAGCTCATTGATTGGCCGGTTGGCTCTGATGGTCGTCATTGATTGGCTGAGGTCGTTACTGAGCTGCTACATTGGCGGATCTCGTATCGCTAAGGAGACCGTGGAGTTGTAGCATGTGCAACAGAGCCCAACTAGAGAAAGTTAAGAGCCTACAACCCTCTGATTGAAAGACCAGCTCCCTCAACACTAGGTCACAGCTGGGTCATTCCACGCCAAATCTCCGAATCATCCCGCACGACCATCTCAGATTTGGCAGAAAAAAATCAAGGAGGTTCACAAACGTCCCAATAGGAAAAGTGCAAAATTATAGCTCTCAACTCCTCATAGTTTTGTCATTAAAAATGTTTTTGTCAGGTACCCCCCTGACTCGTTTGGAACAGAGTTCTCAGAGAGCCCACTTTCAGATTGCTGTATCCAAAAAACTGCTTTAAGTAGGTCCTTACAAATTTCAAGGGGTAACATTTGGAACATGTACTTGTGAAATGTGGATTTTCACACATCCTCTTGTCATTTACCACCGTTTTCTGGGGGCTTAAAGTTGCTTGAAAAATGCTCACCTTTGAATTTGTGGGCATCTTTGAAGGACTGTGGTAAGCACAGTTTTAAAGACAGAGGTTTGATATGGACACTGTATGTTCCCAACCATTCTGTGCATGTTGTGTTGAAAGACTGATCTTCTGCGATGAACAGTTTAGAAGATATGAAGTCTTTAAAATGGAAAAACTGAAACTTGGTGCCATCTTTGCCATGTCATTAAAAAAAAATGTCATGACTCACCACCATATTATCAACAGTTTTGGAAAGATTAGATGTCTGTTCTTAACATATCCAAAAACTGGGATGGTATTCTGCCTCATTTGGTCACAATGATTTTTCAAAAACCCACTGTTGGGTGACTTCCATAGCTCCTATGAAAAATTGATATTAGTGGCATCTTCTCCATGTTATACAAAAGAAATGACAGAACTCACCACTATGACATTTACAGTTTTAGAAAGACTCAATGTCTGTTTTTAACATATCCAAAAACTGGGGTGGTGCTCTGTCTCATTTTTTAAGAATGGACTTGTAAAAACGGCCGTGTGACATCTTCAGCTTGCTGCTCTATTGAGGTGGGGCCCCTGCTCTGATCTTTGCAGGCTACATTGGGGCCCTATCTACCAGTATTTGCCATGAGGCCCTATGTACAATTGTTCCGCCACTGTGAATGACTTGAGCAATTTGAGTCAGACATTTTTGATACAAGATATTTGACTTGAACATTTTCGACACACTCAATATAATACGGCAAAAAAGTAAAAGTGGTTGTTGACAGAGTTTTTTTCCAGCTTTTTCTGAAACTACATTTCAGTAAATCAAAGGTTATAGACGTGTGTAAACTTCATCTTTAGGCACTGAAAACCAAATACCGGAATAAAGTGATGAAATGTTGAATCACTGAAACATCCCCGTAGATCTTAAAACAAGTACATCTTGACTATCACCACATCTAAATGCTTTTTATTACAGTTCATAACAATCTTTAATAACTTGTTTACCAACTTTGATGCAGTTCTGAGGTCTGCTGTGGGTTATTTTGGATTGTGTATGAGATATTACCTTTTATCATGTGATTATTCTTTCTACATTTGATTTGTGTTTCACTCCATGTATACATGTATGTCCATTTGTGCAAACTCATCAGGGTTAATGTAGAACATCAAACATTAGTGCTCGCATTGCTCAGCTCTGTGACAGAGTTGACCCTTGATGAGCATTCAGTCAGTATTGCAATGGTCTAGCACCATGCTCAGGGTAGCTCAGTCATGGTGATTGGAGGGGCAGGACAGCTGTTTAGTCAGGTTACCTCCTTACGAACAGTCTCCTCCTTTTGTATCATCACTGTTTTTTTTCTCTTCTCCATGATAATAAAAGTGTCCCACCCCCCAAAAAAAACCATGACAAAGGTGACCTGTTCATAGAACTTGGCCCCGCCCCAGTCCTAACCATGACCGAGGAACCTAGCGCATTGTATTGGTTCATGGCAAAGGTCTGTGTGTTGAATCACTAGTTGTGCACCTCTTTTAACAGAGCAAAGTTGCAGAAGTCATAGGAAATTTGAAATGTAAAGAAGTAAAATGTCCATGTCTGAGGAAGGGCGAGGGTGGCCCTAAATTTCACAAGATTAAAATTAAGTAAATGTGAGCGTCAGTGTTGTGGTACTTTATTCATTATTTTTCATCAAAATATCTTTACAGCTAAAAGAAATTTGTTTAAAAAATCATATGCTGAAATAAAGTTTGGCAAACATCCTGTATCAAGACTATGTGTTAACAATGCTACTTTACCAATCAGAATGATTCAATTAATTTATCACTACTGCAATTCAAGACTTACTTTACGGTATAATAGCAAAATGTTAACTCCTACAGTGTTGAGGTTTAAACACATGGCCATAACCTTTAATTCACGAACATTTACCCAAAAAATTAGTTACCTAAAAGCTAAAAGAAAAAGAAAAATAATAATGGTATATAAATCACTCAACTGTTTCTCATTGTGTGCTTCAAAAATACTCAAGTCACATTTCTTGTATCAAAAATGCCCAAGTCAAACTGCCTGTCATTCACTGTGTCAGCCCAAATAGATTGGCACCCAAAAGTCTGCAAAGGTCATGATTATGGCCCCTACCACAAATTCAGGAGGGCCCTGGACAAATGCCCTGCTTGTCCCCCTATAGCTCTGCCCCTGGTAATTCATGTGACGCTGCTGATGTAACAGCAAAGGGTTTTTCAAGAGTCATTACAAGACATTGATGCAGAACACCATCCCGGTTTTTGGATATGTTACAAACAGACATCCTATCTTTCCAAAACTGTTCAGTTCATTGTGGTGATTGCTGTCATTGTTTTGGTATAGCATGGCAAAGTTGCCCCCCAATATCAGGTTTTCATAGGAGCAGTGGAAGTCACACAACAGTGGGTTTTTAAAAAATCATTGTGACCAAATGAGGCAGAATACCATCCCAGTTTTTGGATATGTTAAGAACAGACATCTAATCTTTCCAAAACTGTTGATAATATGGTGGTGAGTCGTGACATTTTTTTTAAATAACGTGGCAAAGATGGCACCAAGTTTCAGTTTTTCCATTTTAAAGACTTCATATCTTCTAAACTGTTCATCGCAGAAGATCAGTCTTTCAACACAACATGCACAGAATGGTTGGGAACATACATTGTCCATGTCAAACCTCTGTCTTTAAAACTGCACTTACCACAGTCCTTCAAAGATGCCCACAAATTCAAAGGTGAGAATTTTTCAAGCAACTTTAAGCCCCCAGAAAACGGTGGTAAATGACAAGAGGATGTGTGAAAATCCACATTTCACAAGTACATGTTCCAAATGTTACCCCTTGAAATTCATAAGGACCTACTTAAAGTCGTTTTTTAGATACAACACTCTGAAAGTGGGCTCATTAAGAAGTCTGTTCCAAACGAGTCAGGGGGGTACCAGAGAAAAACATTTTTCATGACAAAACTATGAGGAGTTGAGAGCTATAATATTGCACCTTTCCTAATGGGATGTTTGTGAACCCCCTCGATTTTTTCCTGCCAAATCTGAGATGGTCATGCGGGATGATTAGGAGATTTGGCGTGGAATGACCCAGCTGTCACAACGGAGGCCAACTAGCAGAGTGTGGCGTGGAAAGTTAGTAAAACCTCCCTCCCGAAGCCTCATGCAGTATCAGTAGCACTGTGCTATCAGTCCTTTAGCTCAGCAATATCATGCTGCGCCTCCCATACTCAAACTGGTGCGTGGACTAGGAGGTGGCGGGTTCGAGACCCCAAGTGGCAGACTGCGCAGGAACACCTATGTTACACATGTAGGATGTAGTGCGGCGTCTGCTGTACCAAACATCCCACTCTACCTCTAATCTAGCCTAGTGTTTCTCAACGGGGGCTCTACAGCCCTCCAGGGGCCGTTGGGGAGCCCTAGGGGGGGACATTGAGAATGAAATAGCCTCCGTAAGCTCCACCTTGTGCATGCCTACTGTGTTAGTTCCTGGAGTCTTTCTTGGTATTTGCGCCTTTCGTTGCGCTTACCTTACTCTTTAACTTTTTTCAATTGTAGATTGTGGACGAGCTAGTTAAATTACATCATGTGGCAATGGATGTGTACATTCATGCTCAAATATCTGCTGTAGAGTGATGGCTGCCATACCAAAGATACTTTACATTCCGCCTCCATGGAAGAAGAGTCATTGTGGCTCAACGGGACCTTGCCTGGTTAAACAACAAGAGTGAAATGAAAATAAATAAAAATAAATAACATATGTGTAGCGCGTAGCGTAGTGTGACGCTTGGCAAAGGGTATCCCGGATTCGGAATCCAGTGCCATATATTCCAACAGACACGGCTCACGTGTGTGTGTGTGTGTGTGTGTGTGTGTGTGTGTGTGTGTGTGTGTGTGTGTGTGTGTGTGTGTGTGTGTGTGTGGATGTGTGTGTGTGTGTGTGTGAGAGTTAACGGTGGATCATATTTAGACATCGTACATAGTGACCTTTCCCAGCACTGGGAAGAAAACTGTGTGTGTGTGTGTGTGTGTGTGTGTGTGTGTGTGTGTGTGTGTGTGTGTGTGTGTGTGTGTGTGTGTGTGTGTGTGTGTGTGTGTGTGTGTGTGTGTGTGTGTGTGTGTGTGTGTTTACATGCTGACCTGTGTGCTGTGGAACGGGAGAAGAGCACACACACAAATCATCCTCTGACCTGATCAATACTGTACACACACACACACACACACACACACACACACACACACACACACACACACACACACACACACACACACACACACACACACACACACACACAGAAGGACACACACCCACATACACGCACACAGAGAAAGACTGTGGGAGGAAGATGAGAGAGAAGAGAGAAAGAGAAGAAGAGAGAGAGAGAGAATGAAGGCAGAATGACAGGCAGACAGAAATACAATATGTATAGATAGAGACAGAGAGAGAGAAAGCCCATGAGAGAGAGAGAGAGAGAGAGAGAGAGAGAGAGAGAGAGAGAGAGAGAGAGAGAGAGAGAGAGAGAGAGAGAGAATGCACATGAGTGAGAGAGAGACAGAGAGAGAGAGAGGGAAAGAGAGAGAATGCACATGAGAGAGAGAAAGGGAGAGAGAGAGAGAGAGAGAGATGGACTGAGAGAAAGAGAGAGAATGCAAACATATATTTCATCTCTCTCAGAGCATAATAAGAAAGGGAATCACAGTGAATGAAGAGAGAGAGAGAAATAAAGAAAGAAAGAAAGAAAGAGAGAGAAAGAGAAAGCAGGGATTAAAGCAAAAAAAAGTAATCTGACTGAACTTTTTTACCGGTTAGGCACCCGATCGAGTATCACTCCGTAACCCTACGAAAACCAATGTAGCCAGGCTCTGCCCTCATGACGAAACATACATGCAAGGAATGGTGCCAGAGCCAGCGGCATAGGCAGACGGGGCAGTCGCCTAGAATAGGCCTATGTCTTGAGGGCGCCAGTAATACCAAAAAGTGCCACAAAATCAGAACTTCAACCAACATAAATCTTTACACTTCACATGAACAATGAATATTCATTATACACTCAGTAGACCTATATAGACTCAGTATGAGTGTACCTGTAGGTACTAGATCAGATGTGCTCAATCAGATGTAGGCCTACAATGCTATGTTTACAGATGCCAATTTCTAAATACAAAAAAAGGAAAGAGGGCGGGCAGGCCTAGGCCGCTCACCAGATTGACTAGAACTGGCCGAGAATGGAGGGATAATGGATACTATATCAGACTGCAAAGATTGAACTGAAATTTGGGGCATGTTTTGGTTATTTCCTCTTATTTCTACCCATTGTTTATGAATTGTTCACAACATCATGCAGAATGGATTCACAATGAATGCTGCTTCAAAATGGTAGCTGATCTCACAGAATTATTGACTTGGAATTGCAATGTGTTGATACAGTGAGTGATCCCATTATGGGGTTTTTTGTTGTAGTAGTAGGCTATATTTTGTCTTTCACATTAGAATGGGCAAACACTGTTCTGGTGAAAGCACTGGTGCGCATTGCTTGCAGTTGTATTTCGGACATTTAAAAAGCCCTGATCATAGCAATCAGAGGGAGAAAACTAGCTTTAATTATTTGTATGTTTTTCACCCTTCGGCCTTTTTCAGTATTCATCCTATTACAAATAACTTGTTGACGTTTACAAACAGGGTGCGGTATGTCTACCTCTGTGTTCTGCCGTTTTGAAAACTACTGGCTTTTTTGCTTCTCGATGTGCGGTGCCAAGCACACGCTTACCATTGATTTAAAAAACGTCCCCGATTATGCGCCTGTGTTCTACAAGCTGACAGGACGCAGCAGACACGACAGTCACAGACCTATCGTTTACAAAGGTAACACACTTTCCCAAGCTTGTCGCGCAGCTTTCCACTCAAATCAAGGCAAATCACCCACCCATCAGTCCTGAGTGCGCAGTGCGCAAATAGGCTAACTGAACTCAAACGAAACGCATAGTCCGAGAAGATGGGCACAGACGTTGAGCCACTCAAAACAAGCGCACACACAACTGTTGCTGCTGCACACTATTCCAGTTAGCAGAAATAGCGTCACACAGTAACCAGCCTTGAAAGTGAAACAAACGTCGAAACGGCATTTATCGACCATGAGTCCACCCATCAGAACACTGCTTCCCAGAACAAGAAGTGGCATAAATTGGCTCTGCCAGGGATAGCCTATCCGTGACCCAAATGCAACCCATTTTTAACTTATTTCTTGAATATATATATCGGCAACAACAAAGTTAATCTGCTATGAGTACAGATGAGACTGTGAATTATCCATTGTCAAAAAGACAACTAGCTCTACACGCAGCCAGTCAAACGCGCTAAACTTTGAGGATGAAACGCATGGTAGGCTATCCTAGTTAGCTGCCATAGTCGTCCCATTGGGGCTATGAATAATGCTAGTAAGAGTCACAATGCTTAAAAGGCAAACCCTTCATGAAAAGGACATCATACGCAGTCGAAGTAAACTATTCTTTTTTTTTTCTAAATATCTGCCACGGCAGGTGCAATGATATGGAAACGTCACTGCACTTTATACATTGTATTACAATTATTTTCTTTTCTGCCATCAGCAACAATTTTGGCAATTTATTTTTTTAATCTCTCGCGTTGCGCTGCCACAGAATTGTTGACCGCTCGTGTACTTTTTTTTGGAACACGGAAGAACAGGGGATGACCCAAAACTAGGCTACTGATGAGTGAATGTTGTATCACACCGCCAATGGTGGAGTGTATAGCCTAACTACATCCGTAGGCCTACACCAAAC
>NC_085867.1:45810434-45812934 GCF_034702125.1 Engraulis encrasicolus
CTGTCCGCGCTGTTTCTGCACCTGCCCATGCAGCGCCCTCACGTGTCTCCCGCTGTCCAAGCCCCTCCCCCTTCCCCTTCCTAATGCCTTAACTCCTCCCCCTTTACCTCTGACCCCTAACCCCATCAGTGTCCACACACACACACATAGAGATACACACACACACACACAGACAGAAACACACATACACAGAGACACACACACACACACACAGACACATCAGTGTCTGCTGGGCGTCGGCTCCTCATCCATCTCTGACTCCTCCCCCCTCCAGACCGCTGGTCACCAGAGGGCAAAGGTCAAGTGGACAATACGAACACACCGGACACACACACACACGCACACACACACACACACACACTTCATGGCACCCCCACTGCAGGTCAAACGCACTACTGACCCTTTGCTATCTACGGCCGTTACAAACACAATACACACACACACACACACACACACACACACACACACACACACACACACACACACACACACACACACACACACACACACACACACACACACACACACACACACACACACACACACTCTCATTGTAATAAAGGCACTCACTCAATAAACAAAGGCAGCTGAGACAATCTAATTGATATTCAAAGTCATTATTATTTGGCTCTCCTCTCCTCTTTTGTCTTCCTGAAGACTCCTGTTTACTATCACTCCTCTGTGTCTCCCCATCTCCACTCCACTGTGTCTCCCCATCTCCACTCCACTGTGTCTCCCCATCTCCACTCCACTTCTCTCTCCTCCACTCACTCAACCCTCCTCTCCTCTCTTCTCGTCTTCGCTTCTCTCCTCTCTCTACCCCCCTCTTCTCTTCTCTCCTCTCCTCTCCTCTCCTCTCCTCTCTCCTCCTTTCCTCTCCTCGTCTCTCCTCACCTCTCTTCTCCTCTCCTCTCTGTTTCCCTAACCTCTCCTTTCCTCTCTCTCCTCTCCTCTTCTCTCTTGTCTCTCCTCTCCTCTCCTCTCTCCTCTCGTCTCCTCTCCTACTGAAGGCGGGGTCTGTTGTAAAGGTAGCTGCCTTTAATGCAGGCCTAGAGTGCAGGGGGAAATCCTGGTTTGTGTTCATAGTACGGCCCTTGGAGGACTTCATAAAATGTGAATCAAAAAGGTTCCCCACCCCCAAGGATGGATTACTGCAAGGGCCTACCGGGCCCAGGCCCAGGGACCCAAGAGTCCAGAGGAGGCCCTGAAGCCCAATCCTAAATTTCCATTCTCATGTTGTGTAAAATCATACTTTTAACAACTCTATTTTCACATATTTTCAGGGGAAAAACACCTGAATGCCCAACAATATAGGGTCTCTAACATCTGGAGGGGGCCCTTTCTTGTTGTCTGGCCCAGGGGCCCATGGAGTCATGATCCGTCCCTGCCCACCCCTGATGTACAGTCAGGTGACACACAGGTCTGTCTCTTCATAGCCATGGCTCTGCACACAGTCATGCCCACAGATGTGAAGTGACAGTGACACAGCAAACTCATGATGCGTCTACACCAGGGGTCCCCAACCTTTCTAGGCCTGAGGGCTACCAAGGGCTACCTGAGGGCTACCAAGGGCTACCTGAGGGCTACCAAGGGCTACCCGAGGGCTACTTTTGTTCAAAATCCTCTACTGATGTCTTGGCATCATTCTCAAATCACACTATTATTGAATGATAATTTGTTTATTGTAAAGAATAAATAATCTCATATTTAAATCAAGAAAAGCATTAACTGTGAATAAAATCTGGTAGTCGTCACTGTTTATTTACATCCCTGGTGGGCACCTCAGAAGCTCCTGGAGGGCTACCTGGCGCCCGCGGGCACAACGTTGGGGACACCTGGTCTACACTAACGTTTCATCGTCTCAGCATCTCAGTATAGCTAGTTGCACACAGACATCCAAGAGGGACACATGAGGAATGCCATCAGCTCCACGGATCACACGCAAGAAAGAGAGACGTGAGAGAGAGACAGTATGAGAGAGAGTATGAGAGTGAGACAGTATGAGAGAGAGTATGAGAGTGAGACAGTATCAGTGAGACTGTATGACTATAAGAGTGAGACAGTGTGAGAGTGAGACAGTTTGATAGTGAGACAGTTTGAGAGAGAGACAGTGTAAGAGACGAGAGTGTGAGAGTGAGACAGTCTCATGTCAGAATAGATAAGGCATGTTGTGTATTTGAGACAGTGTGAGTGTGAGACAGTGTGAGAGAGAGACAGTATGCGAATGAGAGAGTGTGAGAGTGAGACAATGTGAGTGTGAGACAGTGTGAGAGAGAGACAGTGTAAGAGTGAGACAGTGTGAGAGAGAGACAGTATAAGAGTGGTGAGACAGACATGAGAGAGGCAAGGACTGTCCTTTCTCCTCAGCAGATAGAGACAACTGAGAGTGACACTGTAAGACTCTATATGTGTGTGCGCACGCGCGTGTGTGTGTGTGCAAGCGTGTGCGAGCGTGTGCGAGCGTGTGTGTGCGTGTGTATATGCCTGTGTGTGTGTATGC
>NC_085867.1:45832934-45835434 GCF_034702125.1 Engraulis encrasicolus
CTCTCTCTCTCTGTCTCCCTCTCTATACCTCCACCTATCTCTCTCACATTCTTCTCATCTCTCCTCTGTCTTCCCCCTCTCTATACCTCTATCTCTCTTTCTCCTTTCTCTCTTCTATCTTTCCGTTTATCTTTCTCTCTATCCCTCTAAGACCATCTCTCTCCGCCTCTCTCTCGTTCTCTATCTTTCAGTCCATGCCTCTATCACTTTCTCTTTGTCTAGCCTCCCCCCTCTATCTCTCTCTTTTTCTCTCTCTCTCTCTCTTTCTCTCCTTGTCTGTCCCTTCCATCACTCATTCCATGTCTCTATTTTCCTCTGTTCATCTCCCCCCTCCCCTCTTACCCCCTCCCCTCTCTCTCTCCCCTCTCTCTCTCTCTCCATCTCCCTCTTATTCCCTCCATCCGTCTCTCTACATGACGTCTGTCAAAGATGCCGCCAACACACACACACACACACACACACACACACACACACACACACACACTTCTCCTGAGCCAGACCATTCTTAATTACACACTCCACCTGCTCCGCTCGACCTCTCTCTCTCTCTCTCTCACACACACACACACACACACACACACACACACACACACACACACACACACACACACACACACACACACACATACACAAACGCATGCACACACACACACACACACACATACGTACATACGCACACTGACATAAACACACACACACACATACGAACACTCATATTTACATACGCACACAGACACAGACACAGACACACACACACACACACACACACACACGCACAAACGCACATACACACACACACGCACAAACGCACACACACACACACAGCCATGAGCCATGACTGCCCAAAAACATGATAACAATAACCAGTCTAGCAGTGAACAGAGACGTCACAATATAGCGTCACTGGTTATTTGCATGAATATGAAGAACGAAATGGTCAAGAATCAAAAACCAACATGTAGCCACTCAGCCAGAAGGAATAAACTACGAGTCTACGTGTGTTGAAGTTTGAATGAAGGTAGCGTTGTGTTAGCAATGTCTTTTCTGAAGAGCTCAGCCAGAGCTCAGTTTTATACTCTATAGATGTGCTGTGAGCTCCAAAATATCAGTTCCTATTGAAAAAGTGAAAGAAAGCCCATTGGGAAACTCCAATTTCATTGTGACACAGCACTCCACATAACACAAGTGAACACTGCACACTAGGGGTGGGTATTGGCAAAGGGTTCACGATTCGATGCGCATCACGATACACATGCCACGATGCGATTCTATCACGATGCATTGCGATTCATGTACTACTGTGATGCATTGCAATATTTACTTCAGTAAATGTGTAAAATACATCTTTTTTGTCAGCTGCTGTGTAGCTTTCTTAAGTCAGTTCATTCTATTTAAGCATTCTATCATCTGGGAGAGAGCTTACATCACAACAGAAATATTACCTATTCTCTACTGAACAAAATAACCCGTGGCAAATCGAATTTTATTGTTATCAAATAATCAATTGTCATGAATCCATGCAGTATATTGAGAAAATAAGTATCACGATACCTTGTTATGAATCGATGCATTGTATCGTGAGAGTAAGTATCGCGATGCATCGATATGACGATTATTTTGCACACCCCTACTGCACACAACGAAATTGCATTTATGCCTCACCCGTGCAAGGGGGCAGCCCTCAGTGGCGCCCCATGGGGAGCAGTGCGGTGGGACGGTACCATGCTCAGGGTACCTCAGTCATGGAGGAGGATGGGGGAGAGCACTGGTTGATTACTCCCCCCACCAACCTGGCGGGTCGGGAGTCAAACCGGCAACCTCTGGGATGCAAGTCTGACGCCCTAACCGCTCACCCATGACTGGCTATTCATTCATTCTAGAAAATCCTGTGCAATAAACTGAATGCAGACTAAACCAGGGGTTCCCAACTTGGGGCCCACTCGAAATTGTCACAAATGTTCGAGGCCCACCTCTGACCCGATTACGAATAAACCTCAAATAAATCATCAGCAACACACACCAAAAAATATGATTATTATTTTTGGAAAATTATTTCAAAGCCCACTTGGAATAACTAATGACACCAGTGGGCCCCAGCCAATAGGTTGGGAACCACTCTAATAAGCAAAGTAAACATAGCAATTGCAGTTATAATGCAATCATGAAGACATTAATATGTCCATGGAATAATGACTAAATATGAGCATAAATGATTGAATAGAAAATGGCACCAATACACACTTTTTTTTAACTCTACACATCTGCTGGCGCGCGTGTGTGTGTGTGTGTGTGTGTGTGTGTGTGTGTGTGTGTGTGTGTGTGTGTGTGTGTGTGTGTGTGTGTGTACGTCACTAACATCTGCTGGGGTCATGTGTAGGTGGCAAATAAAACTTTCATGCGTAGTGTATAATGTGTGTGTGTGTGTGTGTGTGTGTGTGTGTGTGTGTGTGTGTGTGTGTGTGTGTGTGTGTGTGTGTGTGTTGCTCAAGTGCTCATACAC
>NC_085867.1:45842934-45880434 GCF_034702125.1 Engraulis encrasicolus
CCGTTGCGCTCTCTGTGCTAACTTGTTCACAGTCCAGCTGCGTCCGTTGCCTCGAGGCTTTGATTAAGATGAGGTCACCGCAAGCTGCATGGTCCAGTCCACGCGCGCCTTCAGACAGGCTGCTCCCCTGCAACGGCTCTCCTCACGAGCCACTCGAAGTATTCAGCGCGCGAGCCAAAGATGATGTCAGTCCTCCTGACTCACAGGTTGCCCCGTCAACATCCTACTGCTACTGTGTGCTGGTAGGCTATGTATGTGCGCAAGGAGGTCTACATAGTGCGCCTTTTTTAACCCCCCCCCCCCCCCCATCGCACTCTGCCATCATCTCATCACTCATATTTGAACTGTCAAAAATATGCACCACCTTACAGGTAACACTTTAGAATAACTACACCTACAACGTTTTATGAGTAGTCCAATGAACTAATTATCAACAGAAGTTTTACAAATGTTTGTAAATGACTAACAAATACTATGTTACACAGTTGACACAGTCGCATCAGTCCTGGGAGATTGTCCTCAAAAGACCAGAAGGCATGAAACCACTGGAGAAGTATTCGGCAGGCATGCACGCGCAAAACTCATCCAGTAGAAGTCGCTTCCCTCCCCACTGTGCAGTTGTAGTTTGGTTCTTACCCATTAACAAACATTTCTAAATATTTTCTCAATGAGTTCATGAAAGGTGCATTGTGTAGGAGGATGGTGGCCAGAGTAGGTATTGCAACTATGCTGCTCATTGACACTGTGTTGCCTATGGCCAAATTTGATCTTTTCATGAACATTTACTAAATAATAAGCTAATATTTACTAGTATGACCAAAGTACAGTAATGCAGTAATTGCGGCTAAAAATTTCCCTATTCCAGCATATTGTTATTTTCTCCCAGAAACTTGTAAAACATTTCCATTACCGATAGATGGCCATTGGAAAACAACACGCGCTGTGGCCATGATGGAAAGGTTTAGAATGAGTACTTGGAAAATGGGGCTTCTGAAAAACCCTTGTAGTAATAATTTTAATATCGGCAGACAAGCAACTCAGATGGTAAGCACTGCAGATTTTATTGTTAACGGCCGGAGAAGTTACTGCGTGGAGACAGGAAGTATTCCACCCAGCAAGTTCTGAAGGGGATACAAAAGGCAACCCTATTTAACCATTTCCCTCTCCCAGTCCATGTCGTCAGCTTCTTCTGTGCACGTGGGGTCCCGCATGGCCAGATGCCCACTGTCCATTGTCTTGTTGTCCAGCATATGCAATTTCATATTTGTTGTTCAGCAGCCACACCAAGTAGATGCACATGTTTCCAATAATGTTGAGTGTCCCGTGACCCATTACAGAAAAGCTTACACACAAGAATATGTCACTATATGGGGACTTCCCCAGCCAAATCATGAGAATAAAATGAGAATATAATATAAGAATAGTAGAAGATTAAGAAAACTAAGATGAAACTAAACATTTCTCCACACCCTTTTAGTGAACCAAACTCAGTCCTTTAATGTGGATCAAAAAGTGACAGTAAAAGGACTCAGTTCTGTGTTTGTTCATATTGTGAGTGTATTACAAAAAGTACCAGCTGCTCTTTCTGGTCCTGTTAGGCTGACATTTATTTATGGTGTGCCAGTACTCTTTTTATCACACCAGGTCCCCTAGAACAGTGTTTCTCAACCTTTTTTTAGGCGAGGCACCCTTTCAATTACTGAAAATGTTCAAGTCACCCCAAAGCAATAAGCTGTAACATGGCATCGCATCGGATACCACAAAAGCTTAGAAAAGTAACACATATGGAGACGTCACACAACCTACGTTCGAAGTTGCAGCTTACTGGGTAACACATTTACTTTATGGTGTGTAAATGGCAGATGAAGGACTACACTGACAAGGCAATACTTTATTAATTTAGACAAATATGTATTAAATGACAATTTATTTATCAGCCACGTTTCCGTGGCACCCCTGAGGGGGACCTGCGGCACCCAAGGGTGCCCCGGCACCCTGGTTGAGAACCACTGCCCTAGAGCTCAGTCAGCCCTAGTCACAAGTTTACTGTAACTTGACAGGACTTTGGAGCATTCATCACAGAAAATGCCGAGTCACAGGCCTGAGTTCGCTTAAATGGCTGAAAGGAATAAGGTGTGAAAACAACTGTCACATTCTAGAGATGCCCATTCCTCTCCTTCGCTCGCTGTGCCTCAATGACCCCACATGGTGTGTGGACTAATGAATTGGTAATGATCTTACACATGACACACTGCCAGGGTTTTCCCAGGCACTTTACAGCCAAAGGCACCCACCTTGACAACAAACACCTTCCGTAGTTGCTACCACCTTCACTAGGCCTCCTTGACAACAGACACCTAGTTGCTACCACCTTCAGTGTGTTAGTTGGGCATTGGTGTGCGTTTGTGTCTTTTGATTCTTCATTTATCATACGCAGGGCCGCTGACAGCTTTCGCTGGCCCAGGACAAAGCCATCTGAAAGGGACCCCTATCCAATACATACAATGTAATGGGAACCCAATTCTGGGCCCCCTATCTCGCTGGGCCCAGGACAACATACCCCGTTGTCCACCTCTGTTGACAGGCCTGATCATACACATCAATACAACATACAAACACATTCATGCTCTCTCTCACACACACACACACACACACACACACACACACACACACACACACACACACACACACACACACACTAGGTTGACGACACTGAACGACACACACCTGTTGTCTGTCTCCTCCTGCTGTTGAGAGTGTGGTGGTGCAGGCTGCAGCTCCTCTGCTCCTCTCCTCCGCTCCTCTGGACTGCTCCTCTTCTCCTCCTCTCTTCTCTCCTCCTCTCTCTTCTCTTCCTCTCTCCTTCTCCTCTTCATTGGCAGTACGACCTGAGTTATTTTTGAAAGAGAGAGAGAGATGGTTAGAGAAAGAGAGAGGGAGAGAGAGTGACGCCTCTCTCTCCTCTCTCTCCTCTCTCTCCCAAATCTCTCTCTCTCTTCTGTGAGCAGGTAATGAGGAGGAGACGTAGAGGAAAAAAGGGATTTGTTAATGGGCAGTACTAAAGTTGTGATAGGCCACCACTCATCTGTTTAGAAGGTGCAGGATTCAGTAGAAATTTCTGTATAAAAAGAAGACAATCCGCACACCTCAGGTCTTTTTTTGTGCAAAGAAGCTTTACTTGACTTGCAAGCTTTCGGTCCTTTGCTTGCAAGTCAAGTAAAGGGCTCTGCATACTTCACGTGCGCACTTTGGCGCGTGTGGCGCGAGAACCATTAATGACGTCATCACTTGCGACAGACTATTTATACTTCAAAAGCGCTTTCGCTCGCATTGTCGGAAGTGCCCTCTGCTGTTCATGAGAGAAACGGCAGTATTTTTCGCAACTCGCAGCGTGAGTTCTACGGATGTATAAAATAGAAAGCCAAACACGGCTGCTGTAGGGCTACTGAACGTCTGACTTGTGACTTACCACATTGAAACATATTTTTTGTTGTAGCCTACATTGCCAGATCATTCCAAGACCATGTGAGAGCATTGTTCTGGCGGCAGAATTTATAAATAGATCGCCGAACACAACGTGCTTCTGAACAAAGTAAACAATTGTTTCACTGAACAACATTTAAGAGAGAAGATAAAATAACTCTCTAGGACATTTTATTATCCTCAAAATGATACAGGATCCATTCTGTAGTAGCCTACAGTAGTTGTAGCCTCTCTTCGCAACTCCTGCTTTGTCTGCCTACCTGCGTGGTCGCTGGTGGCGCACGACAAGTTACAAAAAATGTGGGGTGCACGACGTCGCGACACGGCAGCTCGCGCCACGGCGTGTGACGTCATTTTGGGTCACGTGACGGCGCGAGTGAGGTCGCGAGTGAAGTATGAAAGAGGCTAGCGCCAGTCACGACAAGTATGAATCCCCCTTTAAGCTTCTTTGCACAAAAGACTCAAAGTGTGCAGATTGTCTCCTTTTTGTGGGCAGTATTACCTGGCATGGTGGCTTCAAGGTGCCTGTCCTCTGCTGTGTGAGGGCCGTTGTGGACACAGAGGCTGCTGCTGATAAATCGGGCTGCGTTTGCACTGAACCTCCACCGGGGGCCGCTGTTTCTCCAGCTGCAGCACTCTCATCCAGGGCTGCTTTGCTGGGGCTCGCTACGGGCTGCTCTGCCTCTGCCGCGTCCCCAGGATCAGGGGCAGGTGCTGGGGGTGGGAGTAGGTGAGGGGTGGGGGACATGGTCAGTGGGATAGCACATGGAGAAGCTATGGCTATGTCTCAAATGACGCACTTTTGTCAGTGCACTGACAGTCAGTGCACAGTGCGCACAGTGCACTGGGGTCTTTAGTGCATAGTGTCGTGGAAAAATTTGACCACTATGCACTGTGCCCTCGCTGGAAGTGACGGCTGAGCATGGCATTAGCTCGCCAAAATATGAGTTGGCTACTGTTTACAATGCACAGCGTCTGGTGCTTGTATTTCCATGTCCTTCACCCCAAAGTACAACAATCACACATACAATACTTTGGTTGGCATGAAAAAGTTGGTGTCCCATCAACATTACTTACAGAATTAGGAGACTGTTGACCAAACTCTTCTACTGAACTGAATGCCACATTTCCTCCATGTCATTGGCTGTGTCTCAAATGCCGCACTTGTGCACTTCGGGCACTGTTTTTCAGTGCCTAGGGAGCTCTCGCTGAACATTTCAGTTGTGGCAGTGCACTGAAAGTGCCAGGATGATCCCCTAACAATGGTGGAAAAATGCAGTGCTTGAATGATGGACACTGCACGCACTAAATGGCGGCCAGAGCCATACAGAGGACAGAGTCAGGCAATCTCCGCTGTGTGCTAGGGCCGATTTCCTCATTAGCAAAATTAGCTGTTTTAGCTTCTCAGTACTGCTCAGCGTTGCGAATGTTAGTGCCTAGTAGTGGGCGTAGTACACAGCAAATGCAATGCGATGCAATGCAGGGAATATGACAAGACTTGCTGTTCGTAGTAATAACTTCAGATAAACATCACAGATGGTAAAACCGTTGACAGTTGATAGTTTACATATTTATGGTGATTACCCCGCAGTATAGTTCGTTAGTCCTTATTTTTGGCTGTTAATGTGGTGGTTCTATGTTGAGTCTATGGGAAGACAGCCGCTTTAGGCACGACCTTATCTCGTTGAAAGGCGGGGCTGCAATTTAATTCCTGGTCCTCCAATCGCGTAACTCTCCCCTCTGTATGGCTCTGATGGCGGCCATGTTGACAATGACACGGAGGAAATGTGGCATTCAGGCCAGGTAATTGGCTGGTTACTAGGTAGGCTAACGCAATTCGGCCAGGTAATTGGCTGATTGAATGATCACCTGATAGAATTAGATGAGTAAAAGAAAGTCATTTGGAATGTATGGCCCTAGATTGTAACTAATGAATCCATTTTTCCCATCACTGGTCTGGGTAGCAATAGCAATATAGCACATCATGATACAGTACATAACTGTTATTCAATGTACTTGAGAGGAATGAAAGAGGAGAGAGAAGGACAATACAATATTTTAGTAAGAGGAAAGTTTGATAGGGAGAAGATAACTCACCTTGAGCAGATGAGAGGGTTGTATCAGGAGAAGAGGCAGGTGTAGTAGGGCTAACAGGTACAGGTGACGAGACTGGAGTCGAGTAGAGTAAAGTAGAGTAGGGTAGAGTAGAGTAGGGTACAGTAGAGAAGAGTAGGGTAGTATAGTAGAGTAGATGAGAGCAGAGCAGAGTAGAGTAGAGCAACTTTTACAAATCCCAGAGGAAATTGAGGTGTCCAGTTAGCATAAATTACATAAATACACGGCACATAAGACATTACACACATTATCGCACACATTTTAACACATTCAGCCATTGGGAGATCACTCACACACACACACACACACACACACACACACACACACACACACACACACACACACACACACACACACACACACACACACACACCGTCAGCTGTGGGTGGTGATGGAGCAGCATGTGGTGTAGCAGGGAGAGGCCTATCAGTGTTGCTGCTGCTGCCCCCTCTGCCCTCCTGCACCTCAGCACAGCTCCCCCCAGTGGCCGGAGGCTCAGGTGCACCCTGCGGTTGCGTCTGCGTCTGCGTCAGCGTCGGACGTCTCTGGCTGGAGAGGGCGCTTAGCAACGGGGAGTCGATCACGTGGTCTACCGGCCTCATGCTCTGGCTGCGGCCCAGACCCGGCCCAGATCTGGACCCGGCACGCCCCCCCTTCCACACCGACTTGCTCCCCCGCTCCTGGTAGAGAAGAGCAGAGTTGAATACAGTACAGTTGAGTAGAGTAGAGTAGAGTTGAGTAGAGAAGAGTACAGTAGAATAGAGTAGAGTAGAGTAGTACAGTAGAGTATACTAGAGTAGAGTAGTAAAGTAGAGTAGAGTAGAGTAGAGTAGAGTGGAGTAGTAGTACAGTATAGTAGTGTAGATTAGAGCACAGCAGAGTAGAGTAGTAGAGTACAGTACAGTGGAGTAGTAGAGTAGCGCAGAATATGGTAGAGTGGAGGAGTAGAGTACAGCAGAGTGGAGTAGTACAGTAGTGTAGTGTAGAGTACAGTAGAGTAGAGAAGAGTAGTAGAGCATAGATGTAGGGAAAAATAACAGACATGTTCTCACGGTACATTATATTGCACTTAGCTGACACTTTGATCCAAAGTGATTTTCAGTTATTTAGGCGTTGGTTACAGTTCCTGGAGCTACACTAATGCCCCCCAATGGCAACTGACCCCCCCGCCCCTCGCCCCGCAGCTGTATGCTTCACAACGCCCCCCTAGGGCTCCCTAACGCCTCCTGGGGGGGCTGTAGAGCCCCCGTTGAGAAGCACTACTCCAGGGCACTTCAGCCATAGATGGTATGGGATTTGATCCTATGACCTTCCAATTCCAATACCAGGTTAGGCCGAGGACATGTTTGCTGTGTGCCTAAAACTAATCATGCAACCGCGTGCGACTGAGTACACATACTTGCTTCAGTACGACCGGAGCACTTCGCAGGACACTGGAGGTATCACCTAGGGGGCATATAGCCAACGAGGCTCTCATTGATGTTTTCCACCATTGTTTGACTCAACCACGAACTCAACATAGAAGTTCGGATGATCGATTGATTGGCAATATCTGCGTACTTTGTGACTGGTGTTCTACCGTGTGCAAAATGGACATGAAATTCGCATGGCAACGCGTTCATGCACGAAATGTGCATACGCACATGACATGTACTGTATCCTGCAGATTTGGATTTGACCTTGGCTTTGACTTTGACCTTGGATTTGACCTTGGCACTTGATAGCCTGGTTCTCACCGACGGTGCGTGTGTGTAGCTCCGGAGCCCCCTGTTGGAGCGGAGCTACACACACTACTGTCTGGTTGCGCTGCCATTGACATGCTCTTCTCGAGTAGAAAATAAACGGAGCATTTACTGCTTAAATATCAACGACAGCTCGCATTGATGAGTCACAGGACAGATTATAGACTATATTGACTCTTTAGAGATGAACAGAAAACGTTTTTGGAGGAATTTGTTGGTGGTGATTGCAATAAATGCACAATTTATTTTCTGACTCGAGAAGAGCATGCTAACAGCAGTGCTACACGCACGCACCGTCGGTGAGAACCAGGCTAGGCACTTGAGACACATTTCTCACATCTACGTACATATAAATGCCAAGAAAAAAAACAGTACCTTCTCTTTGTCCTTGTCTTTGCTGTCTTTGTCTTTTTCTTTGTCCTTGTCCTTGACCTTGACCTTGTCTTTGTCCTTCTTGCGTGGCATGGTGCCGGTGTGGCTGTACATGTCGCTGGAGCGTACGTAGCTCGGCAGTCGCGACCGCACGCCCATGTCATCCACCGCCGTCGCCGCCACTGGGCCGTCGCTGCTGACCACACCCCCAAGAATGTAATTTTTATCAAAAGAGTTGGTAGAGCGCTACAAGTGTCCCTCAAAACCAACTGGTGCTCTTGGAAGGGATTCAATGTCCAAAAAAGACAGAAGGAAAAAAATCCTTGGTCCAGGCACTTCAGTTGGTTAATGTAGTAAAAAAACAAACTTTATTTAAGGGGCAAATGCATTAAAAAACACGCTGACGAAGGCCACAGCGCCGAAATGGTGTTTTTTAATGCATTTGCCCCTTAAATAAAGTTTGTTTTTTTACATTAACCAACTGAAGTGCCTGGACCAAGGATTTTTTTCCTTCTGTCTTTTTTGAACATGTAATTTTTATTTTTTTATATTTCATTTCATACATTATTTTATCTTACTTTTCTGTAAAGTACATTGAATTGCACTTATGTAGGAAATGAGCTATACAAATAAAATTGACTTGCCTGGCCACGCCTCCAAACACGTCCTCTTCCTCTGCTAGCCCCGCCCCGTCTCTGGGCGCCGCCCCCTTGGTGAGCTTGTCAGAGGAGGAGCGGCGGAAGGAGAGATTGGTCAGGCTGCCAAACCACTTGAAGCCTACACACACACACACACACACACACACACACACACACAGGGTTTTAGGGTTAGGGAGGAGACATTGGTCAGGCTGCCGAACCACTTGAAGCCTACACACACACACACACACACACACACACACACACACACACACACACACACACAGGGTTTTAGGGTTAGGAAGGAGAGGTTGGTCAGGCTGCCAAACCACTTGAAGCCTACACACACACACACACACACACACACACACACACAGGGTTTTAGGGTTAGGCAGGAGAGGTTGGTCAGGCTGCCAAACCACTTGAAGCCTATACACTCACACATACACATGCACACACACGCACTCTCACACACACAGACACACGCACGCACACACAGGGTTTTTTGTCTTTTAGTCTTCATTAGAACTCAGAAAGTACTTGCATTGACTCTTGACCTGACTGGTAGCAATGCTGAAGCTGTTGCGTCACTAGGAGGGCACGGCCTGGCTAGTGTGGTGCTATGTTTTTAAAACGACCTGCTACCTCGATCAAGCAACACAGGGCAGAGTAACGACACCTGCCCCGTAATCCAGTGTCCTTGATGACAGACGACAGGTTTGCATTTTCCCACAACATCTACAGTTTATAAAAAAAACATTTATCAGACTCACGTGGTATGCCATACACAAACACAGCCCACTGGCTTCAAGTCCGCTAACGGAGGTTATGTAATGACCCAGGAACAGGCCTGGGCTGGACTGTAAAGGCATTTTTGGGCATTTTTGGCATAGACCAATGGGCTGGCTCATCTGAATTGTGGGCCGGTCTCTAAGTAAGAAAAATAAATAAATAAATAAAAATCCCAAGCGTCAGCCCGAGGACTGTCAGCCCACGGCCCACCGGGAAAATGCCCAGTATGCCAGATTACCAGTCCAGCCCTGCCCATGAAAGCATATAAAACAGGTGCCTCAGGAGTGGTAGTGTCTAGCTTGTAGAACTACGAAGATGAGGTCTGCTATCTCCCTGCTGCTTCTGCTGCTGTTCTCCATGTGTGGAGTTCTGACTCGCAGCACCCAGGCTGAAGTCCAGCTAGAGAACCAGGGCACTGGGGCTGCTGCTGCTGCTGAAGTCTCTACCCAGCTGGACGTCTCTGCTGAGCTGAAGGAACTCCGAGACCTGGTGTCACAGCTGAGCGTCAGTCTTAAGTTCACTAATGAGGACCTGGATGTAACGGTCACCAAGGTAGCAGCTCTGGAGACGGAGAACGCAAGTCTGCTGGCTAAGGTAGAGAGCTGAATCACTAGGTCATCTTTAAAGGAATAATTTGATCCAAATAAAATGCTTTTTATTTTAGATATATTTAGGGCATGTTTTTTCTGTTTCACCAAGGTGGCGGCTCTGGAGACGGAGAACGCAGACCAAGAGACGGAGCTGACAGCTGTGAGGGACAGACTGGTGACCAGCGAGACCAAGGTTTATTTTATTATTTGTTTATTTGTTTGCTCCCCATTAGCTGTGGAGATGCCACAGCAATTCCTCCTGGAGCCCACATATTCAATTAAAAAACAGTTATGCCATTAAAAATTATAAATGATTAAACAAAATAATCAACACATTACAGTAGGTACATATAAACAAAAGACATTAAGTCACATGATTTAGATATGTTAAAGACATGTTTGTTCTGTTTGACCAAGGTGGCGGCTCTGGAGCAGGTGACTGCAGACCAACAGACAGAGCTGACAGCTGTGAAGGTGGAGGATGCAGCTGTTGAAGAGAGACTGCTGGCTAAGGTAGAGAGCTGAATCACTGGGTCATCTTTTCATTAATAATTTGATTCAAATAAAATGATTTTTGTTTTAGATATGTTTAGGCAGTGTTGGGAGTAACTCGTTACAAAAGTAACTAATTACTGTAATGCATTACCTTTTTGAGTAACGCAGTAATGTAACTGATTACAGGGGAAAAAATCGGTAATATGTCCTTGTTACAATGCAAGTAACTTGCACATTACAACACATTTTTTTTCACCTACATTTTGTGTGGGTATTTTGTTTTCTTTATACAATGTTCGCGGATCACCGCGAGATCAGCTATTGCCTACGATAGCCTACATCCGCGCAGAGATTTTAAAGTTTCACGCAGAACATTGCTTCCTCTTTCACGCTTCGTCTCTCGAAATGGCAGGCTGACAAAGGATGACCGATCCAGAAGATCCAGCTTGCTCGTTTTCAAGATGGGTATATGCCCACTACTTTGACTCCATTGAAAATAAGGACGCCAAGAACATTTAAGTTAAATGCACACTGTACTTGAAACCCAAACCGCTTTCCACGTCGAAAAACAGTAGCCTACAAACAATTTGACGATTTGAAGAGGTGCCATAGCACCACCAAATTAGTCAGGAAAGGAGGGGATGCATCCCATTCGCACGAGACAGGGACACGGCAGGGTAGGCTATCCGACGGGGGGGGGATGAGTACGTTGCACCCCCCTCACTTTTGTTCAACTAAACATCACTAAAATTGAAATAAATCAATTTGAAATAAAATATTATAGGCCTCTTGACTCATATTAGGCCTAATGCTTATTATATTTCATTGTAGCTTCAGCTGTACTTATCAAGCCTCAACTCCACTATCGTCCTTGGCATTGTTCAACAACGTTTATGACAAAATCTGGCTCATGTGGGGGGTCGGACATAAACAAAATTGGAAATTTAAAAAAAAATCTGACCGGACGATGACCAAACCTGACAACCAACCGGAACCAAACTTTTATTTTTCTTAGGCCTTATTGTATGTGGGTAAGATGCAATTCCTGAAAATGTTGGTTTTCAGTCTGCAGGCTTCCAAAACGACTTGTGGATGGCAGGTGAAAGTCATGCCACCTCATAGATTTGCACTGTAGATTGCCAAATCCTTATTTCCAGTCATTTTGGCTAAAGTAACTAAAAGTAATGCAAAAGTAGTGTAATGCCTTATTTTTAAAAAAAAGTGATGTTGTAATGTAAGGCATTACTTTTAAATGACAGTAACATGTAATAAGTAGTGCATTACAGTTTTTGAGTAACTTTCCCAACAGTGGTTTAGGTCATGTTTGTTCTGTTTCACCAAGGTGGCGGCTCTGGAGACAGAAAACGCAGACCAAGAGACGGAGCTGACAGCCGTTGAAGACAGACTGAAGACCAGCGAGACCAAGGTGGCGGCTCTGGAGAGGCAGAATGACGCACAGGAGCTGCTGGCGAGACTACAGTGGAGGAGCTGAAGACTACAGTGGAGGAGCTGAAGATGGACAACGCAGCACAGACGACAGAGCTGACAGCAGTGAAGACCAGGCTGGCGGACACTGAGGCTGAGGTGGAAACTCTGAATAGCAAAATCACAGGTGCACCCAAAGTGGCATTCACAGCAGGACTACTGACTAACACAGGATTCATAGAGGCTGTAAATGATCCTGTGAATCTGGTTTTCAGTGATGTTGTTACAAATGTGGGAGAGGGCTACAATAGTCAGACAGGTGTCTTCACAGCCCCTGTAAAGGGGGTTTACTACTTTAGGTACACTGTCATGGACGCATTTAGATCAGGCCGCCTGGACATCAGCACACTTCTGAATGGGGAGAAGGTCATGGTTAGCCTTGCATACGAGGATAACGGAAGCCGTATCCATGGTTACAATGGCCTGACTCTGCAGCTGGAGGAGGGAGACACGGTTAACCTGCAACTCCACAGTGGCAGCAGGGTCTTTGATGATGGTAACAGTTACCACTTCACCAACTTTAGTGGGTTCCTGCTGTTTTCCCTTTGAAGTGTTTAACACAATGGTAAAATAAGTGATCTGATAAAAAAAATGGTACTGTTTGAAAATCATGATAAATAATTGATTGTCCATTGATCAAATAAGATCTATGATAATAAAACACTGTAAAGGCTGAAAGTGTTTTTTTTTAGGTTTAGACATTTCTCATGATAAAACTAGAATCATTGAAATTGCACTTGTCACAAAAAATACTGAATATAAGTAATTTTAACTAAACCGTGTTTAAAATGTTAATTCATGTAAGTGGTTCAAGTTGGTTTGTAAATGCATATCAGAGGAATTCCAGTTCTGTGGTCCAATTGATACATGACATTGTGTCAATAAATAATTGAAATATAAATAAACCGTGACCATGCATGCACATGTTGTCTTGAATTCATTCACTTGACAGCCTGCCCAATAAACTCTCTTTTTTAACATTTTGATGTAATGTGTGGAAGTACAGACAAACTTTTTTTTAAAAATAGTAAAACACAATCATAGGTATTCATATTAAGCAGACAATGTTGACAACTCTAAACATTACTTGTATTGTGTACATGACTAAACCAAAATATATATATACCTCAGTATATAGTATACATATAGTATATAGTATACCTCATACACCAAAATAGAGTATACCTCATACACCAAAATAAATACAGTATACCACACACACCAACATAAATATTCCTGTTATGGCTATGACAACATGTTAAAATGTGAAAAATCATCTGAATACATTTTAAACTAGACTGCCTGTGCAGTCGCCTTCGACTGCTTAAGGTATATCCCCGAAACGCGACGCTTCCAGTCCCCAATCATTCCTACCACTCCCGTCCACCTTTTCATGAACGTTTATGATAAATACAAAATATAAAATAAATATATTTAATATCTATACATAGATCAATGACGTGCATAGGCTTAAAACCAAATGACTATTGTGAAAATGAAGGAAAAAATGGGGCAAATGGTAACACTGTTTTAATGGTTCACTATTACAGTGGATATACCACATTAGGTACAGTGTAATAACCAGTGTAACAATATTTAATACCACGTCATACCAGTGTGACACCATGTACCAATTTTGTACTTATATCATGTAGGCTATTTGTGTGTAAGTGGTATAACATGGTATTGCATATTTGTACACTGGTATTACACTAGTATTACATGGTATTACATATTGTTACACTGGTTATTACACTGTACCTGGTATTGCCTATTTTTACACTGGTATTACACTAGTATTACATGGTATTAAATATTGTTACACTGGTTATTACACTGTAGGCCTACCTGATATGGTAGATTCACTGAAATGGTGAACCATTAAATTAAGGAGTTACCGGGCAAATCAATCCACCCAGTCAGAAGTTATGGGCCAAATAAAAATTCCACCATTTTGAAAGTGTTGACCTCCAAACTCGAATCAGTTCATGAACCTACCCTGCAGCATTCACACACCAAATCTGGGACAAATCCATCCACCCGGTCAGAAGTAATGGGCCAAACAAAAATTCGGCCATCTTGAAATTGTTGACCTCCAAACTCGAATCAGTTCATGAACCTACCCTAGAACATTCACACACCAAATCTGGGACAAATCCATCCACCCGGTCAGAAGTTATGGACCAAACAAAAATTCGGCCATCTTGTATTCGGCCATCTTGAAAGTGTTAACCTCCAAACTGTAATCAGTTCATGAACCCACCCTAGAGCATTCACACACCAAATCTGGGACAAATCCATCCACCCGGTCATAAGTAATGGGCCAAACAAAAATTTGGCCATCTTGAATTCGGCCATCTTGAAATTGTTGACCTCCAAACTCGAATCAGTTCATGAACCTACCCTAGAACATTCACACACCAAATCTGGGACAAATCCATCCACCCGGTCAGAAGTTATGGACCAAACAAAAATTCGGCCATCTTGAATTCGGCCATCTTGTAAGTGTTAACCTCCAAACTGTAATCAGTTCATGAACCCACCCTAGAGCATTCACACACCAAATCTGGGACAAATCCATCCACCCGTTCAGAAGTAATGGGCCAAACAAAAATTCGGCCATCTTGAATTCGGCCATCTTGAAATTGTTGACCTCCAAACCCGAATCAGTTCATGAACCTACCCTAGAACATTCACACACCAAATCTGGGACAAATCCATCCACCCGGTCAGAAGTTATGGGCCAAATAAAAATTCCACCATTTTGAAAGTGTTGACCTCCAAACTCGAATCAGTTCATGAACCTACCCTAGAACATTCACACACCAAATCTGGGACAAATCCATCCACCCGGTCAGAAGTTATGGACCAAACAAAAATTCGGCCATCTTGTATTCGGCCATCTTGAAAGTGTTAACCTCCAAACTGTAATCAGTTCATGAACCCACCCTAGAGCATTCACACACCAAATCTGGGACAAATCCATCCACCCGGTCATAAGTAATGGGCCAAACAAAAATTTGGCCATCTTGAATTCGGCCATCTTGAAATTGTTGACCTCCAAACTCGAATCAGTTCATGAACCTACCCTAGAACATTCACACACCAAATCTGGGACAAATCCATCCACCCGGTCAGAAGTTATGGACCAAACAAAAATTCGGCCATCTTGAATTCGGCCATCTTGTAAGTGTTAACCTCCAAACTGTAATCAGTTCATGAACCCACCCTAGAGCATTCACACACCAAATCTGGGACAAATCCATCCACCCGTTCAGAAGTAATGGGCCAAACAAAAATTCGGCCATCTTGAATTCGGCCATCTTGAAATTGTTGACCTCCAAACCCGAATCAGTTCATGAACCTACCCTAGAACATTCACACACCAAATCTGGGACAAATCCATCCACCCGGTCAGAAGTTATGGACCAAACAAAAATTCGGCCATCTTGAATTCGGCCATCTTGAAAGTGTTAACCTCCAAACTCTAATCAGTTCATGAACCCACACTAGAGCATTCACACACCAAATCTGGGACAAATTCATCCACCCGGTCAGAAGTAATGGGTCAAACAAAAATTCGGCCATCTTGAATTCGGCCATCTTGAAATTGTTGACCTCCAAATTCGAATCAGTTCATGAACCTGCCCTAGAGCATTCACACACCAAATCTGGGACAAATCCAAACATCCGTTCAAAAGTTATCGCGTTAACACGAAAGACCTTACGCGGCGGCGGACGTGGCGGCGGCGGCGGCGGCGGCGGCGGTGCACGCAAAACCATTACATCCCCGACGCTCCGCGTTTCGGGGATAAAATTATTGAATAAATTGAATAACCAATGTACACCAAAATTAATTAAAAGAAAAGCTAAACAATACTCCCATTGGTTAAGAACTGCATCGTCATAATACATCTCCTAAAACAGTGGTTCCCAACCTTTTTCTTAACGGACCCATGTTTTTACTATTGTAAGCTTTGGTGACCCAACCACGCGAGCACCCGCATGGGACGGAGTCACAAGATGCCCTCTGTTTCCTGCGAAAACTAGTTTTAGTTAGGCCTATTTTATTCCTCAATTCGTTAAATAATGAAACCCCTTAAAATCAAGAGGTCTCCGCAACCCCCTGTGGATCTTTGGCAACCCATAAGGTGGGTCCCGACCCATAGGTTAGGAACCACTGACCTAAAACTACTATTCGGCTATTGCTATTTCCTATATCCCTGTGGGGTACTGACTTACAGACCTAGACTATGGTTGTGAAAGGGGGTGAATAGAAAAAACAGTGTGGCACAACCCATGTAAGGCGGCCTTGGCTGGAATCTGCTGGTATATGGGGGGCCTTGACTGGAATCTACTGGTATATGGGGGGCCTTGGCTGGAATTTAGCGGTATATGGGGGGCCTTGGCTGGAATTTAGCGGTATATGGGGGGCCTTGGCTGGAATCTAGCGGTATATGGGGGGCCTTGGCTGGAATCTAGTGGTATATGGGGGGCCTTGGCTGGAATCTACTGGTATATGGGGGGCCTTGGCTGGAATCTAGTAGTATATGGGGGGCCTTGGCTGGAATCTACTGGTATATAGGGGGTCTTGGCTGGAATCTTGCGGTATATGGGGGACCTTGTCAAGTTTGGGAACCCCTGAATTAGTTCATAAAGGTTGGAGCAGGCTTCACCCTCTTTTCAGTTATTGTAAAACTGAAAAATGAGAAAAGGTCACATCATGTATAGGTTCTTTATTATTACACAGACGCGTTTCGGCGTTCTGCCTTCCTGATTTTTCAGAACCCCTGAATTAGACAATCATCTGTCCAGATTAAGAAAGTGGAGTGTGTGTGTGTGTGTATGTGTGTGTGTGCGTGATGGCAAGAATTCGCTTACCAAGTACCATGTAATAAGCACAATAACAGCCGGTCCCTTTGGTGCAATAGCTCACTTCACTGGCATCTGTCTATCGCGCGCTATTCCATGGCAGGGACCTACATTTATTACATTTACATTTATCTATAATAACATACTGTATTTATTTATAATAACATACTGTATTTATTTTAAATTGGCCTCAACTGTTGTACTGTGAATATATACAAATATTCTCCCAAAATGCACAGACACACACACACACACACACACACACACCCCAAACAGGGGAAGTATATTTAAAGGTCCAATAGGGGAAATACTAAACACGACAGGAAACACATTTCAATATTTTTGGTCAAATTTCCCTCCCACACACACACACACACACACACACACACACACACACACTGCTGGTATACCTGGTGTTGTACATGGTGTCTGAGATGTATCACACTGTACTGGGTTGCCCAACGAGAGAGGGAGAAGGAGAGAGAGAGAGAGAGAGAGAGAGAGAGAGAGAGAGAGGGAGGGAGGGAGGGAGGGAGGGAGAGAGAGAGAGGGAGGGAGGGAGAGAGAGCGTGCACGCGCAAGAGAGATGTGAGTGTTTATTTGTCACTGTGTACATACAGTAATTATATCCCCGAAACGCGGAGCGTCGGGGATGTAATGGTTTTGCGTGCACCTTTGCGTGCACCGCCGCCGCCGCCGCCGCCGCGTCCGCCGCCGCGTAAGGTCTTTCGTGTTAACGCGATAACTTTTGAACGGATGTTTGGATTTGTCCCAGATTTGGTGTGTGAATGCTCTAGGGCAGGTTCATGAACTGATTCGAATTTGGAGGTCAACAATTTCAAGATGGCCGAATTCAAGATGGACGAATTTTTGTTTGACCCATTACTTCTGACCGGGTGGATGAATTTGTCCCAGATTTGGTGTGTGAATGCTCTAGTGTGGGTTCATGAACTGATTAGAGTTTGGAGGTTAACACTTTCAAGATGGCCGAATTCAAGATGGCCGAATTTTTGTTTGGTCCATAACTTCTGACCGGGTGGATGGATTTGTCCCAGATTTGGTGTGTGAATGTTCTAGGGTAGGTTCATGAACTGATTCGGGTTTGGAGGTCAACAATTTCAAGATGGCCGAATTCAAGATGGCCGAATTTTTGTTTGGCCCATTACTTCTGAACGGGTGGATGGATTTGTCCCAGATTTGGTGTGTGAATGCTCTAGGGTGGGTTCATGAACTGATTACAGTTTGGAGGTTAACACTTACAAGATGGCCGAATTCAAGATGGCCGAATTTTTGTTTGGTCCATAACTTCTGACCGGGTGGATGGATTTGTCCCAGATTTGGTGTGTGAATGTTCTAGGGTAGGTTCATGAACTGATTCGAGTTTGGAGGTCAACAATTTCAAGATGGCCGAATTCAAGATGGCCAAATTTTTGTTTGGCCCATTACTTATGACCGGGTGGATGGATTTGTCCCAGATTTGGTGTGTGAATGCTCTAGGGTGGGTTCATGAACTGATTACAGTTTGGAGGTTAACACTTTCAAGATGGCCGAATACAAGATGGCCGAATTTTTGTTTGGTCCATAACTTCTGACCGGGTGGATGGATTTGTCCCAGATTTGGTGTGTGAATGTTCTAGGGTAGGTTCATGAACTGATTCGAGTTTGGAGGTCAACAATTTCAAGATGGCCGAATTTTTGTTTGGCCCATTACTTCTGACCGGGTGGATGGATTTGTCCCAGATTTGGTGTGTGAATGCTGCAGGGTAGGTTCATGAAGTGATTCGAGTTTGGAGGTCAACACTTTCAAAATGGTGGAATTTTTATTTGGCCCATAACTTCTGACCGGGTGGATGGATTTGTCCCAGATTTGGTGTGTGAATGTTCTAGGGTAGGTTCATGAACTGATTCGGGTTTGGAGGTCAACAATTTCAAGATGGCCGAATTCAAGATGGCCGAATTTTTGTTTGGCCCATTACTTCTGAACGGGTGGATGGATTTGTCCCAGATTTGGTGTGTGAATGCTCTAGGGTGGGTTCATGAACTGATTACAGTTTGGAGGTTAACACTTACAAGATGGCCGAATTCAAGATGGCCGAATTTTTGTTTGGTCCATAACTTCTGACCGGGTGGATGGATTTGTCCCAGATTTGGTGTGTGAATGTTCTAGGGTAGGTTCATGAACTGATTCGAGTTTGGAGGTCAACAATTTCAAGATGGCCGAATTCAAGATGGCCAAATTTTTGTTTGGCCCATTACTTATGACCGGGTGGATGGATTTGTCCCAGATTTGGTGTGTGAATGCTCTAGGGTGGGTTCATGAACTGATTACAGTTTGGAGGTTAACACTTTCAAGATGGCCGAATACAAGATGGCCGAATTTTTGTTTGGTCCATAACTTCTGACCGGGTGGATGGATTTGTCCCAGATTTGGTGTGTGAATGTTCTAGGGTAGGTTCATGAACTGATTCGAGTTTGGAGGTCAACAATTTCAAGATGGCCGAATTTTTGTTTGGCCCATTACTTCTGACCGGGTGGATGGATTTGTCCCAGATTTGGTGTGTGAATGCTGCAGGGTAGGTTCATGAACTGATTCGAGTTTGGAGGTCAACACTTTCAAAATGGTGGAATTTTTATTTGGCCCATAACTTCTGACTGGGTGGATTGATTTGCCCGGTAACTCCTTAATTTAATGGTTCACCATTTCAGTGAATCTACCATATCAGGTAGGCCTACAGTGTAATAACCAGTGTAACAATATTTAATACCATGTAATACTAGTGTAATACCAGTGTAAAAATAGGCAATACCAGGTACAATGTAATAACCAGTGTAACAATATGTAATACCATGTAATACTAGTGTAATACCAGTGTACAAATATGCAATACCATGTTATACCACTTACACACAAATAGCCTACATGATATAAGTACAAAATTGGTACATGGTGTCACACTGGTATGACGTGGTATTAAATATTGTTACACTGGTTATTACACTGTACCTAATGTGGTATATCCACTGTAATAGTGAACCATTAAAACAGTGTTACCATTTGCCCCATTTTTTCCTTCATTTTCACAATAGTCATTTGGTTTTAAGCCTATGCACGTCATTGATCTATGTATAGATATTAAATATATTTATTTTATATTTTGTATTTATCATAAACGTTCATGAAAAGGTGGACGGGAGTGGTAGGAATGATTGGGGACTGGAAGCGTCGCGTTTCGGGGATATACCTTAAGCAGTCGAAGGCGACTGCACAGGCAGTCTAGTTTATTTTGTTACTCCTGACAACCTGCTGTGACCTAGCACCCCTCTTGGCCGCCCAGGGGTCCCCGACCCCCACTTTGAAAACATCAATCCAATTTCCGTAGACAGGTAGTTGTTTAATTCATCATTCATCATAGTTGTCATCTGGACATCAGCAAAACAATCACACACACGCACGCACACACACACACGCACGCGCGCACACACACACACACACACACACACACCAAAACAATCTTCTGGAGACGGCATCAAGAGCAGCAGTCATACAGATCCAATCACACACACACACACACACACACACACACACACACACACACACACACACACACACACACTCCAATCACACACACACACACACACACACACACACACTCCAATCACACACACACACACACACACACACACACACACACACACACACACACACACACACACACACACACACACACACCAATCACACACACACACACACACACACACACACACACGTACCACACACACACACGTTGCAGCGTCGTAATCCACATAGCCTACTCCCAATACAGAGATAACCCAATACTGCAATGCTGAAAACACACACACACGTACCGTATGCACACGCACGCACGCACGCACGCACGCACACACACACACACACACACACACACACACACACACACACACACACACACACACACACACACACACACACACACACACACACACACACACCTTATGCGCACACAGACACACACACATGTACTGTATACACACACATATGAGTTACTCACTGAGTTTGCGTTTGTTCATATTTGTCTTGTAGCTTGATGACGATGAAGATGATGATGATGATGATGATGATGAGGATGATGAAGAGTAGGGAGGAGAATGCTGCCTGTTCTGTTCCTACTCCAGTTTCTAACTGTGTGTGCATACGTGTGTGTCGGTACATCTGTCAGAAAGGGTTTGCGCATGTGTGTGTGTGTGTGTGTGTGTGTGTGCAGGACTTCCTGTTCGAAGTGTGTTAACATCAACAGCGAAAACCACAGAGCTTCCGGCGCAACAGATCTGTGTGCACGGTGTGTGTGTGTGTGCCTGTGTGTGGATGTGTGCACGTGTCAGAGAAAGTGCATGTGTCAGTATGTCTTGGTCAACTTCAACAGCTCACAGCTCTGCTCTACCCCCCCCCCCCTCTCTCTCTGTCTGTGCGTGTCTCTCTCTCTCTATCTCTCTCTCCCTCTCTTTCTACCTCTGTCTATCCCTCCCTCTCTCTCTCCCTGTCTCTATCTGTCTCTCTCTCTGCCTTTGTCTCTCTCTCTCTACCCTTCGCTCTCTCAGTTGTTGATTCAAGTGGTAATTTGCCTTTGGTTTCACCATGAACATTTTGCGTTGCACTGCGCGTGTGTCTATGTGCCTGTTTCTGTGTGCGCCTGCATACATACGTGTGTGTGTGTGTGTGTGTGTGTGTGTGTGTGTGTGTGTGTGTGTGTGTGTGTGTGTGTGTGTGTGTGTGTGTGTGTGTGTGCGTGTGCGAGCGTGCATGCATGCATGCGTGCGTACGTGTGTAAGTGACCCCACCCCTCTGCTAATATTGCTGCATGTGTTCCCAAATGCTGACAAACACACACACACTACCCGGCACTGGAAGATGCCTCTAGAGTTCCCTTTTACACACACACACACACACACACACACACACACACACACACACACACACACACACACACACACACACACACACACACACACACACACACACACACACAGTCAGTCCTCTGCATTGTGCTTTGTATTGAGTAGATAGTAGGCCATATGAAAGTAAGAGGAGTCTGGTCACACACACACACACACACACACACACACACAGTAAAATAAGTAAGAGTTGTCAAATTTAAGTTCCGCCTTTTAAGGGTGTGGTGTGTCACCGCACCCCACACACGCACGTGTGCGCACACACACACACACACACACACACACACACACACACACACACACACACACACACACACACACACACACACACACAGAAACAAACACACACACTCACAGAAAAAAAAAAACACACACACACCCTCTTGAAGTTGCTTGTGTTTTCTGCCTGTGCGTGCCTCTCTGTGTGCAGCATCTGACTTCCCATATAGGGTGGGACTTCCTTTTCAGAGTGTCTCACACACACACACACAAGAACATAAACACACACACACACACACACACACACACACACACACACACACACACACACACACACACACACACACACACAGTGGTCATACTGAAAATGAAGTCAAGTTTCCACTTGAACTGGCGATTTCATATTCCCATCACTACAGCCTAGCTTCACAACATCTTAAAATAAAAATATATCTCTCTCTCTCCCTCTCTCCCTCTCACACACACACACACACACAGGGGCGCCGACAAGAGGGGACAAATAGATCAGTTGTCCCGGGCCCTAGGGGATAGGGGGCCCATAATTGAGTCCTCGTTACATTGAGTCTATTGGGCTGGGGGGGCCTTTCAGATGACTTTGTCCTAGGCCCAGCCAAAGCTGTCAGCGGCCCTGCACACACACACACACACACACACACAGACACACACAGACACACACACACACAGGAGGAAACCGCTTCTCTTCATTGCCACATGGGGGCAGCAGAGTCCAGCCAATCAGCGTAACAGAGCGCTGAGGCCGATGGAGGCCACTAGCAAATCAGAAATGCTGATATGTTGCAGCTGCGTTTCATTCAGATACTATCAGGTGTGTGTGTGTGTGTGTGTGTGTGTGTGTGTGGCGATGTTTGAGTGATGCCTGACTGTCTGCGTCAAATTCTGATGACATGCTGGCTTTATGTGTGTGTGTGTGTGTGTGTGTGTGTGTGTGTGTGTGTGTGTGTGTGTGTGTGTGTGTGCAAACTGGCATCACGCAAAGACGTATACATTTCATGCCAGCGTATTCCGCTTTGAGGTGTGATGCCTTTGCAAGAAAAGTCCTCAATGTCCAAAGAAAACAAAACAAAGACTAGTAGATCATAAAAACATTTATTAAAATTTGAAAACATGTCACAAAGAACAGTCACAGACACAGTACAGTAACAAATACATTCACTGGAAAAATTAAAGGAGAAAACATTGTTCCCTTGATTTCACATTATATTACACTCACCCCTCTCTGTGTCATTTTGAAACTCTGCCGAAGATATTCATCCACAAAATGACTTCATACAGGCCATTTTTTGCAGGCGCAAACTATGCTATTTTTAATTTAGTCATTGTGATACACTACACGTTGGTGGATTGCTTGTTTTGGAAACTTATCGGTTTTGCGGGTCACGTCACGAACATCCGCCTTTACCAGTCTTTCAAAAACTATATTACCCGCAGAACCGAGAAGTTTCCAAACAAGAAATCCACTATGTGTTATGAGTGGTGGCATACCGTAATGAATGAATTTAAAAACAACATACTTGTATGTAGTGCCTGCAAAAAAATGGCCCATAGGAAGTCGTTTCATTGATATAACCAAACTGAATATCTTCGGCAGAGCTCCAAATGACACATATACAGGCGTGAGTACACGAGGTTACAATGTGAAAATAAGGGCTCAATGTAAAAAAAAAAGATTTTCTCCTTTAATGACCAGCTAATCTTGACACATTCCTTGATGTGGTTTGTGGCGTATGCTCTGTCGGCTGTATGTAACTCTAACTAGTCCTGTGTGAATATTTTCTTATGCTTATGTAACTGCAACTCCTCTAAGCTGTATGGCGTGGCTGAGGCTTCATATACTAATGTACGTAACTATTTACTAATGTCACTGCATCTCCGCTGGCTGGCTTTGTGTGGGTGTGCCTCCACGTTGTGTGCTCTAAGTGCCTGGACGTTAGTAATGTAAATGGAGCGTCCTAGCGTTAGTTCTGGCCAGGCCATGGCTGTGAAGACCTGCTGCTTTTTTATCAGTCTCAGGTGTTCTATAATCTAGATTAGCTAATCAACTCTCCTCCCTCCTCATTGGTCAGTTTCAAAGTTGGTGCCTTTTAAGAGGTCTCTGTTTTGCTTCCAACTCTGGCTGATCGCTTCGTCGCAACCCACCACCTCCCCAACTCCACCTTGTCGTGTATGGCATGGCACGGGCTACTCCTTGTTATGTTGCCTGCTCTGATCATGTTGATGGGGAAATTGTTTGATCTCCTAATCGTAAATTGGGAGCTCATTCCATACACTGCTGCTGTCCCCTGAATCTCTCCTTTCCATGGTGCTCATAGAAATCAGGGGACTCCTGTGAACAGAGCCATACCGACAAATCTATTCAATAAAGAAATTGCATTTTAAATTTCTTGTCTTATGTTTCTTGACTGTAATGGTCCTGACAGAACTGCATATAACAGGTTGTCATATGCTGATGTCACCGCCTATAAAAAGTCCCTACATGCTAAAACTGTATAACTGCATCTCCTCTGACTAGCTCGGCAAGGGTGTGCCTCAAGGCTGTGCGCTCGGGGCGCCTGTATGTCACTGCATCTAAAATGTCCCTAAATACTAATGTATGTGCATATCCACTGGCTGGCTCTGGGGGGGTGTCCCTCAAGGCTGTATGTCACTAAAATGTGCCTACATACTAATGTAGCTGTGTGTGTGCCTCAAGGCTGTATGCGCTGGGCGGCTGTATGTCACTAATGTAACTGCATATGAAAGGTTGTGATATGCTGATGAAACTGTATATTAAAGGCCCTTGCGTGCTAATGTAAATGCATCTCCTCTGGCTGGCTCTGCGTGGGTGTGCCTCAGGGCTGTATGCTCTAAGTGCCTGGATGTTAGTATAGTAACTGCATATAAGAAGTCCCTACATGCCAATATAACTACATCTCCTCTGGCTAGCCCTGCGTGAATGTTTTTATATACTAATGTAACTGCATCTCCTCTGGCTGGCTCTGTGTGGGTGTGCCTCAAGGCTGTATGCGCTGGGCGACTGTATTCATATACTAATATAGCTACATCTCCTCTGGCTGGCTCTGCGTGGGTGTGCCTCAAGGCTGTATGCTTGGGGCGACTGTATTCAAATACTAATATAGCTACATCTCCTCTGGCTGGCTCTGCGTGGGTGTGCCTCAAGGCTGTATGCTTGGGGCGACTGTATTCCCCCGAACACGGGCCTCATGTCGGGCTTCATGCTGCCGCGCGGCCACACGAACTGGAATCTACGCAGCAGCGTCACCAGGATGAGGAACAGTTCCATACGCGCCAGAGACTCTCCCAGACACACACGCGGACCTACAGAAATAAATACACACACACACACACACACACACACACACACACACACACACACACACACACACACACACACACACACACACACACACACACACACACACACACTATGAATGAGGAACAGTTCCATACGCGCCAGAGACTCTCCCAGACACACACGCGGACCTACAAAAATAAATACACACACACACATGCACGCGCACACACACAGTATGAATTTTAAAAACATGAAATGCTGAAGAACAACAAGACAAAAAAGGCACAACACTGCAATAGCCGCAAAAAAGCATACAAGTTGATGCTCATGTATATACAGAATGAATATCCCTACCTGCTGAGAAGGCCAGGAAAGCTTCAGGCTTGACAAATTCGCCCCTGCTGTCCAGGAAGTGGGTGGGGTAAAAGTCATGTGGGTGCTCCCATTGGCTCTCCTCGAACAGCACTGACGTCAGATTGGTCACCACCATAGTGCCCTGTGGAGAAACAGACGGACAGAGGGACACGCCTGTCATGAGGCTGCGGAGGTACCGCACAGTACAGCTGATGAGGACAGGTGGTCAGGACAGAAGTTTTGGAGTGAGGAGTCCCCACACACTTCAAATCCTTTAAAAAAGTATTCCATGGTAAGATTACGTTTTGACTATAGTCTTCATCAAATTCGAAGAAGTATGTGGTATATTTGGCTGAGGTGTCCCATTAGAGACATGACACCTGTGGTAAGTGCTATCCCATTAGAGACATGACACCTGTGGTAAGTGCTATCCCATTAGAGACATGACACCTGTGGTAAGTGCTATCCCATTAGAGACATGACACCTGTGGTAAGTGCTATCCCATTAGAGACATGTTAATGTTACCTGTTGTATTTGGTATTCCTATGTCTCACCTGTTGTCTCTCGTGTGTCTCACCTGTGGTCTGTGGTATCCCATGAGCGTGCGTGTGTGTGTGTGTGTGTGTGCGTGTGTGTGTGTGTGTGTGTGTGTGTGTGTGTGTGTGTGTGTGTGTGTGTGTGTGTGTGAGTGTGTGTGTGTCTTTTCACCTGTGATGTGTGGTATCCCTGTGTACCTGAGACATGCTACCTGTGTACCTGAGAGAGGTCTCACCTGTGGTTTGTGATATCCCCCATGAGGAGTCTCACCTGTAGTATGTGGCATCCCATGAGCATGTGGTGTCACCTGTGGTATGTGCTATCCCATTACACCGCATTTCACATTATTACGCAAATGACATTTTTTGCCGTTTTCCTAAATAATCAATAGAAATGACAGTCGTCATAATTTTCAAGTAATCAGCCATTAGAGTACAATTCAAAAGTTTTTGAATGAACCTTCCAATGATAACGGTATTTTTTTAAATGATAAAAAAACTTAAAATGCCCAAAATGCTCTGTTCCAAATTATTACGCAAAACAGTTTTGTAGTGTTGTAATACAAATTTCTTTCTTTTTTTCCCATTTACATCAAAACAGTTGGCATTTGGTACCTTCTAAATTACATTTCGATGTTCAAAACTTGGTCATAAGCTGTAACTGGAATGCTGCGTTTAACATTGAAGTCAATGGCAGGGCATTGCATGGGAGTTATGGAAGCCTAGATATCCTTGATGCTTTGCTCTCAGCTGTTTTTGTTTGTTTGGTCTGGTGACCCACACTTCACTCTTCAATATACCCGTAGATTTCCATGCCACGTGTAGGTGCTTTGGAGGTGATGACATTCTAACTCACCAGACATAGCATCCCATTCATTTTCAATGGGGTTTTATGTCTGGTGCGTTAGAATGTCATCACCTCAAAAGCACCTAAACGTGGCATGGAAATCTACGGGTATATTGAAGAGTGAAGTGTGGGTCACCAGACCAAACAAACAAAAACAGCTGAGAGCAAAGCATCAAGGATATCTGGGCTTCCATAACTCCCATGCAATGTCCTACCATTGACTTCAATGTTAATCGCAGCATTCCAGTTACTAAGACAAAGAGCTTATCACCAAGTATTGAACATTGAAATGTAATTTAGAAGGTACCAAATTCCAACTGTTTTGAGGTAAATGGGAAAAAAAGAAAGAAATTTGGATTACAACACTACAAAACTATTTTGCGTAATAATGTGGAACAGAGCATTTAAAGTTTTTTATTATTTAAAAAAATACCGTTATCATTGGAAGGTTCATTCAAAAACTTTTAAATTGTACTCTAATGGCTGATGACTTGAAAATTATGACGACTGTCATTTCTATTGATTATTTGGGGAAACAGCGAAAAATGTCATTTGCGTAATAATGTGGAATGCGGTGTAGAGAAACGTTACCTGTAGTATCCCATTAGAGACATGTTACTGTGTACCTGAGAGAGGTATCAGGGATCTCACCTGTGGGATGTGGTATTCCATGATAAAGAGTTGTACCTGTGGTATATGGTATCCCATGAGCGGTCTCACCTGTTGGATGTTATATCCCCCATAATAAGGAGTCGCACCTGAGGGATGTGATATGTCATGATAAGGTACCTCACCTGTGGTATGTGGTATCCCATGAGCGTGGTGCCCCTGGTGGTGGAATGGAAGACCCCTAGTGGGGCGATGTTGGCCACACGCTGGATCTCGTGGATGGTTGCCATGACGAAAGGCATCTGGTGTCGGTCGTCGTAGGAGACATGGGGTCGGTCGCCGAGCACCGAGTCGATCTCCTGCTGACACAGCACTGGGGGGGTGGAGGGGGGGGACATAAACAGGACAGGAGAGTAACTTTATGAAAGCGTGGCCCAACTGGGAAACTCCAACTCCCACTGTCAGTGTGACACAGCACACAAGTGTTCACTGCACAAAACGAAATTGCATTTATGCCTCACCCGTGCAAGGGGGCAGCCCTCAATGGCGCCCCAAGGGAGCAGTGTGGCGGGACGGTACCATGCTCAGGGTACCTCAGTCATGGAGGATGATGGAGGAGAGCACTGGTTAAATACTCCGCCCACCAACCTGGCGGGTTGGGAGTCGAACCGGCAACCTTTGGGCTACAAGTCTGACGCCCTAACTCAGGGGTGTCAAACATACGGCCCGCGGGCCGCGTCCGGCCCGCCAGAGGGTTCCATCCGGCCGGGATTAAAAAAAAAAAAAATNTTTTTTTTTTTTTTTTTACTTTTTTTTTTTTTTTTAAATGAAATAACCGAAATGCGCAATTACGGCCCTCGGGGCAAAATCGAAACCTGCATGACATTAACCCAATGGTCCCACTGTATATATGTAGTAAAGTGCACATCACACTTCTATAAATAGTGAATTTGTACTGTAACAGGCATTTGATAAGGCTCATATATTATACTGCTTACCCATGACTGCCCATTATTGTTCCCCAGGGGGGAAATTAAGGTGTCAAGTTGCTTACATAAATACGCGTAATGCCCACATGGGCATTTCAAGACACATATAACACAGGTAATAGTCAGGAAGGGAACATAAACAGTAGGCCTACAGTAAAAAAGGCAACATACAAAACATACACATATAAACATAACATAACATAACATAAAGATAATTACCACAGGAGATATAAGGGGATGCTATACATGTTATAATACATAACACAGGAGATAATGGAATGTGGAGTGCATTTGACCTGGTCTGTGTGTGTGTTTGTGTGTGTGTGTGTGTGTGTGTGTGTGTGTGTGTGTGTGTGTGTGTGTGTGTGTGTGTGTGTGTGTGTGTGTGTGTGTGTGTGTGTGTGTGTGTGTGTGTGTGTGTGTGTGTGTACCCTGTGCGTCTCTGTATGTGGTGAGGTACAGTAGTGCGCTGAGTATGGTATTGGAGCTGGTGTCGGTCCCGGCAAAGTGCAGATCCAGCAGCAGCATCACCAGCCGCTCCTCATCCAGACTGGACACCATAGCACTCTTCTGCTGGAGCACACACACACACACACACACACACACACACACACACACACACACACACACACACACACACACACACACACACACACACACACACACACACAGAGAGGCAGACACACACACACACACACACACACACACACACACACACACACACACACACACACACACACACACACACACACACACACACACACACACACACACACAGGCAGACACACACACACACCTTAGTCACTGTACACCCTTTCTTACAGAACCCACACTTACACACCATACCCTCACCAAACACTAGAGGGAGTAGTAATCTCACTCTCCCATCAAACAGTGGCTTTTGAGTGGGTGAAGTGAAGACAAGACAACTCAGTTAGTCCCTATATGTATTACTTCAGAGGGGTATACTAAGAAGCTGGTTCAGGAGTAAACCAGGTTAGGTAATGGGGTAAACCAATCTTGCCTGATGAAGGTCTAGCACCGAAACGTCGTTCATTAAAGAAAAACAGCGAAATGGTCAGTGTGTGGCAGTTTCTTCAAGTTGTCTGCTGAGTGACCCAAGGGCCATCTCCGACACACCTGCCAGCTGAGGATTAACATTATATTAACATCATATTATCAGCTAACTGACCTTGTGCATGTCGTCTAGGTAGCAGTCTATCAGGTCTCGGGGCTCCCCTGGTATTCGGGTCATCTTGTGCTTGTTGACGATACCGCGCGTCATCTTCTTCAGCGCCGCGTAGTTCCGGAACACCTTCTGGAAGGGCAGCGGCAGACGCCTCACGAACGGCAGAGTGTCGTAGATCTGCAGGGGAGCACAACAACACACATCAGGCCTCAGCCCAGCACAGACTGCCAAGGCACTTCAGAACCTCAGAGGTAGACAACACACAGACGCACACACACAGACGCACACACACACACACACACACAATAAAATGAGCAGAAATTGTTGTTCTGTACCACGGCCCATGCTCCGTTTCCACCCTGGCATTCTCATGCACGCATGCACGCACACACACACACACACACACACACACACACACACACACACACACACACACACACACACACACACACACACACACACACACACACACACACACACACACACACACACACACACACACACAGTAGATGTTGTTGTGTACCACGGCCCAGGCTCCGTTGGCCACGCGGGCGTTCTCCTTGAAGCTGCTGATGAAGAAGGCCAGGGTCTTGTCATCGTACTCGTAGCGCGTCCCAAACAGCACCGAGCAGATGATGTTGGAGGCAGCGCTGTGGATCAGCTCATGAGGGTCGACTGCAGCACCTGTTATGATACAATAATATCATATATTGATATATGAATAAAAATATAATAGTAGTAGAGTAGTACAGTAGAGTAGTACAGTAGAGTAGTAGAAGAGTAGAGTAGAATAGAGTAGAGTGGTAGAGTAGAGTAGAGTAGAGTAGAGTAGAGGAGAGGAGTAGAATAGAGTGGAGCAGAGTACAGTAGAGTTGAGTAGAGTAGTAGAGTGGAGTGGAGTGGAGTAGAGTAGAGTAGATCGGTGTCTGACAATTGAGCTTGACCAGGTGTGAGCAGATGTAAGCGATCTATAGAGTGTAGAGTACAGTAGAGTAGTAGAAGAGTAGAGAAGAGTGTAGAGTATGTAGTTGTCAGACCGTTTAGCTTGTCCAGGTGTGAGCAGATGTGAGCGGTCTCCGCCAGTATCCTCGTTTCCATGGAGACCTTGCCCAACCCAAAGTTCCGCATGGAGTTCAGAGTGAAGCGTCGATGCTCCTTCCACACCGCACCATAGTCAGCCATGATCAGCCCTACAGGAGGAGGGTGTGTGTGTGTGTGTGTGTGTGTGTGTAAAGGAAAGTATAGATGACAAAAACAATGGGTGAAAGGATTATGTGGGGATAAACATGGAGAAAATAGAATTGGTTCTCCATTTTTGCCGTTGCACATTTGTAGCTGGATTGGAGCATTTATAGGGAAGGGGCATGGAGGGAGGGGGCCCAGAATTGGGTTCCCATTACATTGTATCTATTGAGCAGGGGTCGATTCAAATCACTTTGGGTCAGCCCTAGCCTAAGCATTAAGAAGATGGGCTTTAGATCAGAAGGTTGAGGGTTCCAATCCCTACACCTCCAAGTGCCCTTGAGCAAGGCACCTAACCCCACACTGCTCCTTAAGACAGTGTTGAGCCTGAGAGGCTCCAGTCTCAACTACTGAGCTGCCTGTTGCAACAGTAATCTGATTGGTGGAAGGAAAAATGTGCACAACACCACTGCCCCGGACGGACACACACACACACACATACACACACACCACATCTAGCCACCGTCTTACCTGAACAATACACGGGTAAGGAGCTAAAGTCCTTAAACTGATGAGTGGAAAGCTATGAAACTAACACTAGTAATAGCTATTGTAGCACAAGTATTCAGCTCAAAGTGCTTTTACACTGGCAGGAATACCAAGATTGGCAGTTTTGATCATGTATTGCTAACAGTGCAGCAATGCAAACACCAATGCCACTCTATAACAATGTACAAACTGTATCTTCCCTCTCAACTGTAGACTAGCACAGTAAACTGAAGACTCTGACCTTTTATATTGCATTACGCTTAGCTGATGCTTTCATCCAAAGCGACTTCATTATTTTACAGGGTATTGGTTACAGTCCCTGGACCAATGCAGGAATAGTTGAGTTGCTTAAATGCACTTCAGCCATGGATGATAACCCTAACCCGAGGTGTAGGAAGAAGTAAGGGAAGGATTTGAACCTGCAACCCTCTGATTCTGAGACCACATCTCTAACCACTTGGCCATGCCTAACCTCTCTCTGCAGTACAGTAGCCTACTGTGTTTCTCAACAGGGGTGCCGGGGCACCCTGGGGTGCCGCGGGCCCCCCTCAGGGATGCCATAAATAATGTAATAATGTCATATAATACATATTTGTCTAAATTGATAAGTCAATACTAGTCAGTGGAATCTTTCATCTGCCATTTACGCACAATAAAGTAAATATAGGTCGCCCCAGTCAGCTGCAACTTCAAACGTAGGTTGTGTGACGTTTCCAAATGTGCTACTTTTCTAAGCTTGTGTGGTATCGGATGCGATGCCATGCCATGCTATGGCTTGTTGGTTTGGGGTGCCTTGAAATTTTTCATGAATTGAAAGGGTGCTTCACCTTAAAAAAGGTTGAGAAACACTCTACTCTCTGCTCTTCTGTTTAGACTATATTAGACACCAGATATCTCCTGGCCTCCCCACCTTTGGAGTCCGTGACATGGTTGAGCCTGACTCCTAAACCCATTTTAGCTTAAGGCACCTGCAAAAAAAGACCTGCTGAATGCCTAAGCCCTGTTTGGGAAAAGGTGCCCTCTCTGCCTATTAAAACATGAAATAAGTTGCATTGAAAAGCCTCAGCTAAGTGAAATGTAAAGTATTAGACACCCTGGCCTTCCCTTCCCACCTTTGGAGTCGGTGACGTGTTTGAGCTGTGTGTGTGTGTGTGTGTGTGTGTGTGTCTCCCCCCTTACCCCCTTTGGAGTCTGTGACGTGTTTGAGCTGTGTGTGTGTGTGTGTGTGTGTGTGTGTGTGTGTCTTCCCTTGACCCCTTCCCACCTTTGGAGTCGGTGACGTGGTTGAGCTGTGTGTGTGTGTGTGTGTGTGTGTGTGTGTGTGTGTCTCCCCCCTTCCCACCTTTGGAGTCGGTGACGTGGTTGAGCATGAGTCCCTGAGGGCGTCCTGCGAAGTCTGCGGCCTGCGTGACCAGCGCCTCCCTCACCGCCTGGAGCCCGTGCAGCATCACCACCGGCTTGTTGCCCAGGAACAGGCTGTACACGTTACCGTAGCGACCGGCAATCTGGAGGAGAGAGGACCACACCGCACCACACCACGTGTAGGAGCTCAGAGAGGGTGTGTGTGTGTGTGTGAGTGTGTGTGTGTCTTTCTCTACCTTCTCCAGGGCTGGCATGGGGTCTCTGTTGTGTGTGTGTGTGTGTCCATCTCATCTTCCTCAGTCCTCCAGCTCCAGTGTGTGTGTGTGTATGTGTGTGTGTGTGTGTTCATCTACCTTCTCCAGGTCTCTCGTGTGTGTGTGTGTGTGTTTGCTTCCATCACTATTTGGATTTGTAATGCTGCCTTCCTGGTGAGATCCAAATAAAAGTACTAAACTGTGTGTGTGTGTGTGTGCGTGCGTGTTCCTCTATCTTCTCCAGGTCTGGCATGGGGTCGCTCTCGTGTGTGTGTGTGTGTGTGTTCCTCTACCTTCTCCAAGTCTCTCGTGTGTGTGTGTGTGTGTGTGTTCCTCTACCTTCTCCAGGTCTCTCGTGTGTGTGTGTGTGTGTGTGTTCCTCTACCTTCTCCAGGTCTCTCGTGTGTGTGTGTCTGTTTGTCTTCCTCTACCTTCTCCAGGTCTCTCGTGTGTGTGTGTGTGTGTTTGTATTCCTCTGCCCTCTCCAGGTCTCTTGTGTGTGTGTGTGTGTGTGTGTGTGTGTGTGTGTGTGTGTGTGTGTGTGTGTGTGTGTGTGTGTGTGTGTGTGTGTGTGTGTGTGTGTGTTCCTCTACCTTCTCCAGGTCTGGCATGGGGTCCTTCATGCTCAGGTGCAGCAGGTTGCCTAGCAACGGGAGTGCGGGGGGGCCGGGGGGGAAGCCGGGCCGGCGCTGGGGGGTCACCAGTAACAACAGCAGAACCAGCAGGGCAGCACACAGGCCCAGGAACACAGCAGAACCCAGGACATGCTCTACGGAACCCCACACCGCCATGGCAACAAGAGGAGAGGAGAGGAGAGGAGAGGAGAGGAGAGGAGAGAGGAGAGGAGAGGAGGGGAGGGGAGGGGAGAGGAGAGGAGAGGAGTGGAGAGAGGAGAGGAGAGGAGAGGAGAGAGGAAAGGAGGAGGAGGAGAGAGGAGAGGAAAGAGGAGGAGAGGAGTGTAGAGGAGAGGAGAGGAAAGAGAAGAGGAGGAGAGGAAATGAGAGGAGGAGGAGAAGAGAGGAGATGAGAAGATGGAAGGAGAGGAGAGGAGAGGAGAGGAGAAGAGGAGGAGAGGAGAAGAGATGAAAGAGGAGAGGAGAGGAGCAGGACAGGAGAGGAGGAGTTGAGAGGAGACGGGGGAGATGAGGAGAGGTGAAGTGGAGAGGAGAAGAGGAAAGTAGGAGAGGAGAGGAGAGGAGAGAAGAGGAAAGAGGAGAGGAGAGGAAAGGAAAAGAAAGGAAAGAAAAGGAGAGGAGATAGGAGGAGAGAGGAGAGGAGAGGAAAGGATAGGAAAAGAAAGGAAAGAAAAGGAGAGGAGAGAGGAAAAGAAAGGAGAGGAGAGAGAGCTCACAGCAGGACAGCAGGAAAGGAGTGCAGCACACCAGAGCCACCAGCCCACCCACTAATGCAGGACAGACGAGGACAACTACAGACAAACAAACAAACAAACAGAATAACAGACAGACAGACAGACAGGTCTTCTCCAGATGGCTTTATCGTGCCCCGAGTGCAGCAGGCAAGAGGACCGCAAGGTCAATAGCCAAGCAGGACAGACAGGTGGGCTCCTGGACAGACAGGTGGGCTCCTGGACAGACAGGTGGGATCCAGGACAGACAGGTGGGATCCAGGACAGACAGGTGGGATCCTGTTTCCCCTATCCAGTCTTTGATGCAGCAGTCCACAGCAGCAGCAAGCGAGAGACACAGAGAAGGAGCTCCACAGCAAACAAGCCGCCAACGCCAACGCAGCTCTGCAACCCCAGATCAGCTCTGCTAGTCCTGATTACTGGACCCTGACCCGACCAGACCACACACCTCCCCGTCCGGGGCCGGATTAAGATGGCCTGGGGCCCCTAGGCTAACAGGTTGCTGTGGGCCCTCCCGAAAGGCAAATTCCACATCAAATTTACATAGACAGTGGCATAATTACAAGTGGGTAATTAAGGATAACATGTCTACCAACAGTACTCAACACAAGAGATGTCAAAATTTCTCTCTTTTTGCCATGTTTGGGCAATCAGGGGGCCCCTGGCAGGTGGGGGCCCCTAGACTGCAGCCATATCTAGCCTGTGCGGTAATCCAGCCCTGTCCCCGTCGACACGTGCAGGATTAGTCCGGCAGGGGGGTGGTTAGAGATCGGAGGTGGGAGGCTGTGGGGAGGGAAGCTGACGGCTGGGGAACAAAGGGGTCAGTTGTCCCGGGCCCATGTAATGCGGGGACAGAGAATTGGGCCTAGAATTGGGTCCTAATTACATTGTATGTATTTATTGGGCTGGGCGGGGGCTTTTTTAGGTGATTTTGTCCTGGGCCTGGCCAAAGCGGTCATCGCCAGGCCTAGCTGTGTGTGTGTGTGTGTTTGGGGGGGGTGGGTGGTAAGGTTTGGAGAGGTTTAGCATAATACCACAGTTGGGACTCAAACTCTTTTTGTTTTGTTTTTGAATTGGGTCTTTTGAAATGCCACTGTTCAGCCAGGGTAGTTGTGTAAAATTTGAGAAGAAAACTAAGAGAAATCTTAAGAACCATGTCTTCAAGAATTTTGTAACTTCTTTGTTAGGGAAAATCTAACAAAAGTTCAGCGCTATATTTTCCTCCAGAAAGCTTTGTGAATCTGGGTCCAGTTCAGCCCAGTATTGACCAGTTCAGGCCAGAAGTTAAGAGAATTGACCAAGGCACTTGTTGAAATGTTGGCCAGGCTAGTAGTTGAAGAATTGGCAGAGGTAGTAGAGTTGTATTTCCTTGTGAAAGCATTGACTAGGACCAAGGCAGTAGTTCATTTACCAGGGCTGGCCGCTAGTTAAAGTATTGACTATAAGTCAGTAATTAAAGTATTGAGTTAGGAACCAAATTATTGGCCAGGCCGGTAGTTAAAGTATTGAGGTAGGGACTAGTGTTGACCAGGCCGGTAGTTGGAGTATTGAGGTAGGGACTAGTGCTGACCAGGCCGGTAGTTAAAGTATTGAGGTAGGGACTAGTGTTGACCAGGCCGGTAGTTAGAGTATTGAGGTAGGGACTAGTGTTGACCAGGCCGGTAGTTAAAGTATTGAGGTAGGGACTAGTGTTGACCAGGCCGGTAGTTAAAGTATTGAGGTAGGGACTAGTGTTGACCAGGCCGGTAGTTAAAGTATTGAGGTAGGGACTAGTGTTGACCAGGCCGGTAGTTAAAGTATTGAGGTAGGGACTAGTGTTGACCAGGCCGGTAGTTCATGCAGCACATATGAGGTGAAATAAAATCTTTTAGATTCAGTCATGTACCTTACAAATAACGCCCTCTTACTTGTTATTCGTCATTCTACTTCTTCATTTGAAAATATAATGACTGAATTAACTACGCTTACTTACTATATGCATGTTTGGTCAACTCCAGCATTGCAGTATGCTTGATATGTTAAACACCATTGCGTAACTAGATAAGATAAATAAACACATAAAAATCATCACACAAATAGTAGACGTGAGAAATAGACAGAAAAGCATCCAGGTGTTGCAGACATGAGAAATGAGAGACAGAGAGGCATCCAGGTGTTGTGAGCTTGTCATTTATTGTCAAAGAAGTGGTCGGTCACCATGGTTACCGGCATTGATAATCATACATTAAGAGTGCGGTAACCTTGTGAGTGGTGCTGAACTCACTGTAGCCCGGCGACTCATGGGTTAAACACACAGTATACCCGAAAAGAAACAAGTTAACCACACGCCTATTAGACTTTTTGCTCCTTTTATTCAGAGCAAACAGTGCGTTTTGCCTAAGGTGAAATGTGTTGTTCACTCTGAATAAACAAGCACAAAGTCAAATAAGTGTGCGGTAAACTTGTTTCTTTTAAAGTATTGAACACTCCTGCGCACCTAGAAGCTGTGCATGGATCTTTTGAACTGTTACACAGTAATACCTGATTGGCTCACTGCTGTAGTCAGGTGACTAATGGGTTAAACATACACTATTACCTGATTGGCTCACTCACTAGTCATGTGACCGGGTTAAACATACAGTATACCTTATTGAAATTAGATATGCTTACTACATTCCTCTCTACAAGGTCGATGTTCATGTACAATATACAAGTTAAAAAATAGAGTTTGTCTGCATTGAGTTCAACAATTTTCTTTTCTTTTCCGTAACCATTTGTTTTATGTTTTTCTTCTTCTTTTTTTTAGGATGATACATTTCACATTAGGCATTCTGCGTTTTATAGTATGAATGTTCTAGAAGGTGTTTCTGGAGTCCCAATAGAGAGACAGAGAGCAATGTTGACAGAGAGACAGACACAGAGAGGAAGTGAGAGAAAGAGAGTGAGAGCGAGAGAGAGAGAAGGAGAGAGAGTAAAGTGTAGTATTAATAACACAAGTATAGAGCAATACGAGTGTGTAAATGTCTCTGTGCATTTAGAGAGGAGCGGCCCCCTCTCCTTATACACACACACACACATACAGAAACACCACGCCACTAACCATCAACACTTTTGACAAATACACACACTCTCTCCCACTCACCCTGTCACACAAACACACACACACACACACACACACACACACACTCTCTCTCTC
>NC_085867.1:45885434-45890434 GCF_034702125.1 Engraulis encrasicolus
CTGTAGGGAAAGAGAAACATTTCAGCAGTGGAAGAATTTTCATAGGTGTTACAGAAACAATTTTATGTGGATTTAAACAAAAATGGGCGTGTGCATAAATATGGGCACCCCAACGAGGGTATACCATTAATATGAAGTAGCGCTCACCTTTGCTGATCTAATGGCCTGTGGATACTTCCTATACAAGAAGAGAAGTTCCAACTGCCTGGTGCTACTGAATAGTTGCCAATTATTCTATCCAGAACTTCTCTAATTCAGTCAGGTTACTCATCTGTATTCTTTAGACATCCTGGTTCAAATAAATCCATTATTTTTCAATAATGGTGATACCTCAAGATTGGTAAGACCATTTCAAGACATTGTACTTGTTCTTTTGCATTAACTCATTGTTGAATTTTGATCAGTGCAGTGCAATCACTGTCCTGCTGGAAAGCCCAAACTCAGGTCAGCCTTAATTTTGTGACTGACACTTGGACATTCTTTTGAAAAATCTGCCATTTGAAAGAAATTAGTGAGGCCCTCAACTGTAATAAGTTTTACAATGTGTAGGCGAGCCATGCAGACCTATAGCAGGGTATACTTAAGGCCAGAGGTCATAGAATTTATGGGTGCATTTTTTGCCAGTTCCACCTCCGATTGTTAAGGTCAAATAACTCTAGCTCAGTCTCATCTGACTACAGTATGATTTCCCAAAATGCTTTTAGCTTGTCCAGATAAGCTTTCTGCACAAGTTTAGCAACTTATCTCTGATGGATACACAGGAAAGCCTTTTTATGCATCACCCATCCAATGAGATTTTGCCTTGTGAAAAGTATAGGTGGAAGGACCCATGTCTAAGTCTGCACTATCAGCAGCTATGGTCTTGTAGTTCTATGGAGGTGTTCTGTAGTGTGCCTGTTACCATTCTTACCATCCTTTACCCATGCCTTTTTAACTATTTTTCAGCAAACTACACTTTCCTTTCACGAGTACCATTCCTGTGGCTTTCCATTCTTTCCACTCAAATGGATTTCCATTTCTGGGTGTGGAGAAACATTGTCCAAGACTTCCAGATTACTTTGTTTACCTTTCTCATTATTCATAGTAATGCACTATCTTTGTTTAAAGTCTGCAAAGAGTTGTTCAGAGCCCACTATATTACCACTCTCCAAGATAGAATTTAGGACAAGCCTAGTCTGCTATTATGTATGGTAAATAGCATTTTAATGACCAATCACTGCTGTTAGTGACTGAAGGGATTCCAAAGTCACATTAAAACCAGTTTGTGCTGCAAAGGTGAGCTCTACTTCATATTAATGGTATACCTTCTTTGGGGTACCCATATTTATGCAAGCGCATATTTTTGTTTCAATCCACATAAGATTGTTTCTGTAACACCTATGAAAATTCTTCCACTGCTGAAATGTTTCTCTTTCCCTACAGTTTAACATATGTTAACATGAAGTTGCTACTTTAAAAGCTCAATGAGAAATAACCCAATGTAACGATTTTCCAAAGGGGCGCCCAAACTTTCTCATGGCACTGTAATGTGTCTAATGATGAGCCATTCTGGGAAATGCCACGGCATTACGGAGTTTGCTTATTTTAAGCTTTTTAGCGAAAAATGCAGCCAATGTTAACTGCTGGGGCCAATGTAAAAGATCTAAGTAATCGGAGTTTCAGCAATAAGCACGCTCAAAAACATTCCATACTTAGCCGTCATAACAAAGAAGCGAAAGCAAGAAAACGGGTAAACCATTTGTCTGCCATCGGATTCACTGGATTTACATACACAACTGGACTACTGTTTCTTGCAGTGTGATCCACGGATTCCTATTCAACTGTTTGCCAGAAGCATATTCCTGTCAGTTCATCTGCACCTGTTGAGTGAGTAGGCCCACTAGTGGCTGAACCAAGCGCTAACACCTCAAAAACACACGGTAGTGAAATACTGTAAAGACCTATACTCTTGTCTGTGCCTCCGCTTGGTTGACAAGAAATACCTTTGTTATGACAGCTCTGAAGTATGGAATGATTTGGTGTGTGTGTGTGTGTGTTTTACCTGTCCAGGTGTGTGTGTCTGCTCATCTGAAACTCATCTTCTGCTGTTGCATGAGACCCACGTTCTCATACACCCTCGAGCTGTCCTCTCGCAGACTGTGCGTACTGCACACACACACACACACACACACACACACACACACACACACACACACACACACACACACACACACACACACACACACACACACATTATAGACATGCAAAGACAAATCTTTTTAGTGCGATGTGTAATTCTCACTCTGGGCATGGCGGTAGCAGCGTGCAGGGGGGAGGGGGCTCTGGTGTGTGTGTGTGTGTGTGTGTGTGTGTGTGTGTAATACTAACTCTGGGCATGGCGGTAGCTGTGTGCAGGGGGGAGAGGACTCGTGTATGTGTGTGTGTGTGTGTGTGTGTGTGTGTGTGTGTGTGTGTGTGTGTGTGTGTGTGTGTGTGTGTGTGTGTAATACTCACTCTGGGCATGGTGGGAGGGGTGTGCAGGGGGGGAGGGGGCTCTGGTCTCCCCCAGTCAGGTCAGATAGAGAATACTTGATGTTGGTGTACTCACGCCCCTTAATCTTACTCTTCTACAGGGAGACATGGAGACACACACGCACGTACACACACACACACACACACGCACGCCCACACACACACACACACACACGCGCACGCCCACACACACACACACACACCATTGCATTAGTCATATATACACAATATAATGTAACTGTATTACACTGTATGGTGAATTCAGGTAAATTGGGCCATGTAGAGACAGTAGAGGGATGACACACACACACACTTGTGTATCGTACCTGTTCTTCCTCTATGCGTCTCTGCAGTGTCTCGATGTAGTGCTGTACTGCCATGTATATGAAGCGATACTGAGCCTCTGTCTGCACCATTCCTGACCGCTGCGATCGCACCATCTGGATCGTCTTGGGAACGTCGATGTCACAGTCCACTCCTACACACACGCACAATAAATACACACACATTATGAATACACACACACAGACACACAATAAATACACACACTCGCGCACCCAAATAATAAATACACACGCACAGACATACATGCACAGACATAAATACACGCACACACACACACACCCAAATAAACACAGCTTACACATTTGTGCACAAAAAACGTGTGTGTATGTGTGTGTGTGTGTGTGTGTGTGTGCGTGTGCGTCACCTTTCTCTCTGATGATGTCTATGAGGATGTCGATGACTATGAAGGTTCCAGTCCTCCCAATGCCAGCACTGCAGCGACAGACGAGGAAGAGGAAGATGAGGGAGGAGGAAGAGGAGGAAGAGGAAGAAGAGAAAGAGGAAGGAGGAGGAAGATGAGGAAGGGGAAGAGGAAGATGAGGGAGGAGGAAGAAGAGGAAGAGGATGAAGAAGAGGAAGAGGACAAGTCAACACAACAACACAACAGGACATGGCTAGGCAGGGGTCCGTTTCTCGATTATTGTCGTTGCTAACCGTCTTAAGACCGTCTAAGATGCAACACCATTCCCTTGGATTTAGTGGCGAGCGTCACTGTCAAGATGCAGTTGAGTCGCTCGTACGAAGGACTTTGCTAACGACGATAGCAAAGACGCTTTCGTGAAACGGACCCCTGAGCAGTGTTCACGCACACGGAACTAACTACTAAAGCTGTTGGGCACCCCTATGGGTCTAACAATACTGCATGACTGGCATGTCTCCAGGTTGGTATCACCCTAATCACTATAGGTAATAACTACTGACGTGCAGTGCACCACTATGGTTATTAACTAGTAACTAGTACTAACTGACATACAGTGGAGCACTATGGGTAATAACTAGTAACTAGTACCTGCAGTGGACCACTATGGGTTTAATGACTACACTATCTAACCTGCAGTGGACCACTATGGGTCTAATAATGACTACATAATAACTAGTGACTAACTAGAATGGGCACTCGGTAGAGCGCAAACCTTCGCCTACGCCACTTATTTTTTTCTGGCCATCTTCAGAGTGTGGGGCATAACATTATCCAAATTTTGGTGTTAGTTTAATTTAAATCGGACCGGAATATCGTAATATTAAATTTTTGGCCCAGTCTTGACCTCTTATTCAATTCCGCATGCAAACGTTGTTCTGGCATATAGTGCTTGGCAAAGAAAAACGTTTTTGACCTTTTCGTGACCTTGACCTTGATCTTTGACCCAATCACTCCCAAAAAGTAATCGATTGTTCCTTGGGTCATGACCAATCATCCCAGTGAATTTCATAAAAATCGGCTGAATTTACGTTTTTGACCTTTTCGTGACCTTGACCTTGACCTTTGACCCAATCACTCCCAAAAAGTAATTGATTGTTCTTTGGGTCATGACCAATCATCCCAGTAAATTTCATAAAAATCGGCTCAATTTACGTGTTTGACCTTTTCGTGACCTTGACCTTTGACCCAATCACTCCCAAAAAGTAATCGATTGTTCCTTGGGTCATGACCAATCATCCCAGTAAATTTCATAAAAATCGGCTCAATTTACGTTTTTGACCTTTTCGTGACCTTGACCTTTGACCTTTGACCCAATCACTCCCAAAAAGTAATCGATTGTTCCTTGGGTCATGACCAACCATCCCACTAAATTTAATAAAAATCAGCTCAATTTACGGTTTTGACCTTTTCGTGACCTTGACCTTTGACCCAATCACTCCCAAAAACTAATCGATTGTCCCTTGGGTCATGGGCAATAATCCCAGTAAATTTCATAAAAATCGTCTCAGTTCTGTCTGAGTTATACGAAGTACAAACAAACATTTTGACCTTGACCTTTGACCTTTGACCCAATCACTCCCAAAAACTAATCGATTGTTCCTTGGGTCATGACCAATCATCCCACAAAATTTCATAAAAATCGGCTCAGTTTTGACTGAGTTATACGAAGTACAAACAAACAAACAAACAAACAGACATATTCACAAATAAATAAATAAATACA